>NC_000071.6:125399758-125602258 GCF_000001635.26 Mus musculus | reverse complement strand
TGGATGACACTGTCCACACAAAGAAGCTGGGTGGAAGTGAGGAGAGGGGTGGGACTTGGCATGCACGGTGAAAAGTAAAGGATGCTTCTAGGTCTTCACAGCTGGGTACTTAGCAAGACAAGCATCAATGGTCATTTCCCATCCCTGTCCCAGATTGCCCATGCAAAGGCTGACACATCTAAGAAATCGAATTGCACACAGCATCCTAGCACAAGGTTTTAAAAAGGCAAACAGCCTTCTACCCCAGTCTGAGGAAAACATAATAAAGAATTAATGGCCTGAAAAGTGTGGAATCTTACTCAAGGTTTTCCTATACATCAAGACTTCTTAGATCATTAACTTTCAACAGAGAACCCCAAACCCCAGCTCCAGGGACACGAAAGTATTAATACACACTGGCAAGCGAGACCTCAAGTTCCCAAGGGACTTCAGCAACTGGCCCCGCCTGTGATAACATACTCAGACAAACGTGACTTAAGGGAGAGAGGGCGTGTTTTAGCTCACAGTTCAATCCCATCATTGAGGGAAGCCAAGGGGACAGTGGTTGAAGCAGCTTACAACGGGAAACAGAGAGACATGAATGTAAGCTAGGAAGCCCTTCCTAGGGAATGGTCTACATACAGGTAAGGCGGGTCTTCCCACATCAACTAACATCAACAGTATAGTCCCCACAGGCCAGCCCAGAGACCCACCCTCCAGGCGATTCTAGATTCAAGATTCTGTCACATTCACAATCAACACCAACCATCCCAGACCCCAAGTGACCCACATCCTTGAGGGTAAATCCAAGCACTCAGAAAGTCCATTTCTAGGTCATATTCACTTTTTTAAAGAAGATTTATTTATTCATTGTAAGTGAATATACTCTGCACCCCAGAAGAGGGCATCGATCTCATTACAGATGGTTGCAAGCCACCACGTAGTTTCAAGGAGGTAGGGGGCAGGGGGATTGAACTCAAGACCTTTGGAAGATCAGTCGGTGGTGCTCTTAGCTGCTGAGCCATCTCATGGTTACAATCTACAAAGTGAATTCTAGGACAGCCAAGGCTATACAGAGAAACCCTGTCTCAAAAAGAAAAAAAAGAAAGAAAGAGAGAGAGAGAGAGAGAGGGAGGGAGGGAGGGAGGGAGGGAGGGAGGGAGAGAAAGAAAGGATAAAAGAAAAGAAAATTGTTAATAAGAAAGCATATACTGATCTCAGGGGAAATAACATTGAATATATTTGTTTAACTAAAATACATTGAGGTTTTTTTAGGTTCTTTTTTTTTAATGTATTTATTATTATACATAAGTACACTGTAGCTGTTTTCAGACATACCAGAAGAGGGCGTCAGATCTCATTACAGATGGTTGTGAGCCACCACGTGGTTGCTGGGATTTGAACTCAGGACCTTCAGAAGAGCAGTCAGTGCTCTTAACCACTGAGCCATCTCACCAGCCCTTTTTTCAGATTCTTAAAGATGTATTTATTGTTTTTGCTTTATGTTTGAGCATTTGCCTGCCCATATAGCTGTATATCTGTATACATAGTGTGCACAGTACCAGCAGAGACCAAAAAGAGGGCATCAGATCCAGGGAACTAGAATTATGAGCCATTGTAAGGCATCTCGTGAGTGCTAGGAATTGAACCCAGATTCCCTACAAGACAGTGATCTTAGCCACTGAGCCACCTCCCCAACCTCCATAAAACACACTACTAAAGTTCACGTCACCTGCTTGCTCTGTTCACTTTGAGATAGTCTCACACCATAGCCTGAACTAGTCCGAAATTCACAATCCTCCTGCCTCAACCTCTGAGTACTGGGATAAAGGGGTGAGTCACCCTGCCTGGTTTCTTTTAGCTTTAGTAACTGGCTTCTGGGAAAGCTTACACACACAAGGCACATCTTGACATCTCTGATCACACTGCTCTGAGTAATTATTCTGCCCTCTTTACCTGGGAGTTGGGGGTGGGCATCTTCCTCACTCCCATTTCACAGAGAGTAAGATCAAGTCCACCTTGTGCAAGTCTGAGGCAGAAGAAAATTGCAGTGAGATCAGACTCAGACTTTTCTGTTTGAGAGAACCTCCTTGGAGCGGCAGGGTACCAGCAGTGAAGTCACCAGATACACAACTAATGTTCAATCCTACTCACCCTTGACTAGCCATGCAGGCCTGCTTCTGTCCTTTGCCATCAACCTCAAGTTTACAGGTGAAGAACCGCAATCACAATGTACCACAGCCACACACAGCACCACAGTCATTGTACTGCAGTTCATAGGACCACAGTCACCAGCACCACAGCTCACAGGAACACAGCCCAAAGGACATAACCACTGTACCACAGCTCACAGATTCTCCCTACTGTATCATGACTCATGAAACCACATCCATTTTATATATATCAGACCCCCCCCACCCTGTTACCGACACCTCAGTTTTCCTCTGAGATGCCAGAGTTTGACTGGTCACGTGACCACACTTCTACCCACATCTGTGAGTTCTGAGACAGGTTCTTGGCGCAGAGAAACCCAGTGAGAGTCTCTGTCAGGCCTGCTGAAAGGAAGTCACAGAGAAATGAGGCCATTTCTGTCACAAGCTATAAGGACACCAGCAGTTTGGACTGAGCCAGGCCACTCCTTCAATGGGCCACCTCAGTAAGAGGCCAATCAAGAGACAGAGACTGGAACTGCTGATTAAGCCCTGCTCTGTCAGTTGAGAATGTGGATCTGGCTGTGTTTAAGGTAAGTTCATCCAGCTCATCCCAACTTCGCCATCTGTCAGCCTGTCTCCTCTCCTAGGCCTAGCGTTGGATCTCATGTTGGGTCTCAGGGTTTGGGGGAGGGAGTCATTTGTCTGGGCCTCTTCTCTTTTTTGAGATATATATGTGTGTGGGTGTTTGCCTGAGTGTATGTATGTATACCATACATATTCCTGATACCCTCAGAGGCCTTAAGGCGGGTATTAGATCCCCTAGAAGTGGAGTTTCAGGTGGTTGTGAGACACCATGTGGGTGCTGAGACCCAAACCTGGGTCCTCTGCAAGAGCAGCAGGTGCTCTTAACCACTAAGTCACCTGGGGGATGCGGGGAGCTACACCTGAGTCCCCCCACCCCCACCCCAAAGAGCAAGGAGTGCTCTTAACCACTGAGCCATCTCTCTAGGTCCTACTAGTCTTGAGTTTCTGTCACATGCAAACAACAACAACAATAAAATCTGTAAGATAGCTTGCCTGTTAAACATGTTGGAAGTACAGGGCTAACAACCTAAGTTCTACCCCACAGTTGTCCTCTGACCCCACACATATACCAGGGCACAGTACACGGTATATGTGCTGCAATGAATGAGTGAGCGCGTGCATACAAGTACACTAGTGATAGATAGATAGATAGATAGATAGATAGATAGATAGATAGATAGACAGACACACTCATGATAGATGGATGGGAAGATAGATGGATGGATGGACGGACAGATAGATGGATGAATGCATAGATAGATAGATAGATAGATAGATAGATAGATAGATAGATAGATAGATAGATGAATGCATAGATAGATAGATAGATAGATAGATAGATAGATAGATAGATAGATAGATAGATAGAGATAGATAGAGATAGATAGAGAGATAGAGAGATGCATTTTTAAAGGAATCTGTAAACCCCACCTAGAAGGCATCAATCCTTCCTAGACACACTTTCTGACCCAGTGTCAACCAATATGGTCCAAAAAGCCAATTTGAACCTAACCTCTTTCAGGAGGCCCTAACTATGAAACAAGTTGAAAATTAACCACTTCCAGTTTACCCCCAGTTCATATAGCTTCAGGTTCCCACTGTTCATCCCCCTGTCACGGCCATTTCAAAAGCAAAATGGGGACTGGAATCATTCCTAGGCAACAAATTATCCACCTGTTGGGGGAGGGGAAAAGTAGAGAGCGGGCTACAGATAGAAACTGGCACCATTTCGTCCTAAAGCTGAAACTGCCAACTGTTGCAGGGTGTGGGGCAGAGTCTAAGTGATCAACTTTCTCCCTGGCGTGACACTCGCTGCCAGGAAGTTCTTCAACTGTGACATGCAACACAATGACTTCTGCAAAGGGTGTCTAGACAAGATTCAGATTCGACATTCATTCTGCAAGGCTGTTCGGGCATGGCCGTGGTCTCATGACCATAACTTCGTAACTGTTGAGTGGGCGGCTCTGGGGAGGTTTCTCCAGGTTGCAGGGCCTGACTGGGTCCCACAAGAGGACAGGGATCCAAATGCCTGGCTTCTCCCTGTAAGTGTGTCACACAACAGGCTCCTGCTTTTAGCGTAACTAGAGCCAGAGCAGGAGAGATGGCTCAGTAAAGTACTGGGCACTCAAGCATTAAGACCTAAGTTCAAATCCCAATACCCACTTTAAAAAGAAAATGCTGGTCAGAGTCTACAATCCCAGCACTGGGGAAAGCAGACACAGTGGGATTCCAGGAACTCCACGGTCAGACAGACTAGCTGAATCTGTGAGGAAACCATGTCTCAAAAGATAAGCTACAGAGTGAGGGAGGAAGACAGCCAGCATTGACCACTGGCCTCTGTGTGCACATATGCACGAGTATGCGCATGCACACACACACATGAACACACATACACACACATGCACACACACATGCACACACAACATGGACATACATACAAACACATGGACACACACATGCACACACACACATATACACACATGCACACACACACACACACACACACACACATGAACACACATACACACACATGCACATATACATGCACACACACATGTGTGTGATGAAGCCTGGCCTCTCTGCCTTCATTTGTGCCTGTCCTTCCCTCCCCCCTTTATGCTGCAGCTGAACATATTAATCACTTCAGGAGTCTAGGATGCAGAAACTCCTAACCAATCTCACCCCAGATCCAGGCACAGAAGTTAGCCACTGTCCTAAACCTGTAGTAAGCCTGGTTCTAGGACTGCAAGTCTTCTATGGCAGGAAATACTCCACTTTACACACACACACACACACACACACACACACACAGTGGGATTGGGAACACAATGATTTAGCCCAATAACTCTCCACCTTCTTAATGCTTCGGCCCTTTAATATAGTTCCTCATGCTGTGGTGACCCCCAACCATAAAATGACTTTTGTTGCTACTTCATAACTGCAATTTTACTACTGTTCCAAACTATAATGTAGATATCTGTGTTTTCCAATGGTATTAGGTGACACCTGTAAAGAGATTGCTCCATCCCCAAAGGGGTAGTGACCCAGGTTGATGCCCAGGCTGCACCCTAGAACACATCAGTTTGGGGGAAGCAGACTGGTCCCCTTGAGTCATGATGGACAGACTAACAACTGCTGGGCAGCCTTGCTTGCACAGAGCTGAGACAGGGACTGTAGGACTGCTTAGCCACATGTCCCTCCTTCAAGAATCCTTCTGCGGTTTCACAAATACTCTGCAGATAAGCATGGGGTGACCAGAACCGCCACCCCTCATTCTCCCCATGTGCTGGTTAGCTCCTTACTTTGTTGACTTATTCCATTTTTCTCTCTCTAATTCGTGATTTGGGACAGATGACCAAGCATGGCCTCCAGGGGCTGCCAGGATCAGGGCTTGTGCTCTGAAGGATGTGTGAGGGTGGCAGCCTAAATCCAGGGAGTGGGGACATAATCACTGTGCCACACCCTCCCTGTTCTGAAACCAAGTGGTGCCACTTGACCCAGTGCCTTCAGTGACCCCCTTCACAGACATAGCTCCCTACCTCACACGCCTAAGATTTCAGCAACTCTATTCCCAAGTGCAGGCTCTAAAGAGCTCTTGCCCTAGTGGCCAGTGGAATGTTCCCAGATGTTCTCTATGACACCACTTGTCACTGAGAGAATGCTCAAGAAGCCACAGGAGATGGGCTCCTGTTGGGAACTAAAAAGGGAGCCCAACAGAAGAGGGGGGAGGAAAGTCCCACGCCCCACCAGAATTTTACCTATTCTCTGGTCAGTCGGGCATGGGGGAGCTGCCATACACTTTCCACTCAGCCCTGGGTGGGCATTTAAGCCTCTGACACACTCTTTGGGGAGTGGCCAAGGGGCAGCCCTACCTGGGAGCCCCGGAGCTACTTTGCTAAAGCCACCAGGGCTTATGGGAGAGAGGGATGAGGGAAGAGAGGTTCCCAACATCAGCAAGGGTGAGCACAGCGGATCTTGAGCAGAGACTGTCTCTGGTTTTAGAGCTTTATTATAGAAAGGCAGAGGGAAGAGAGAAGGTAGAAGAGAGAGAGAGAGAGAGAGAGAGAGAGAGAGAGAGAGAGAGAGAGAGAGAGAGAGAGAGGAGAGAGAGAGGAGAGAGAGAGAAGGCTAGAGAGAATAAGAGGGAGAGAGGGAGAGGAGAGGAGAGGAGAGGAGAGGAGAGGAGAGGAGAGGAGAGGAGAGGAGAGGAGAGGAGAGGAGAGGAGAGGAGAGGAGAGCAGAGGAGAGCAGAGGAGAGCAGAGGAGAGCAGAGGAGAGCAGAGGAGAGCAGAGGAGAGCAGAGGAGAGCAGAGGAGAGCAGAGGAGAGCAGAGGAGAGAGGAAAGGAGGAGTGAGAGAAGTGAGAGAGAGAGGAGAGAAGACAGAGTGGGGAGAGAGGGTGAGAGTGAGGAGTAAGAGGTAAGAGAGTGAGAAGAGAGCAAGGTGGGGCTAAACACCCCTTTTTATGGTCTTTACTGTTGCTAGGTAACTGGGGAGAAGTTTAACCTGAAGGTCAGAAGCTTGGGCCATTGCCAACGTGACTTCTAGCCATGCTCTTGTGGGGGCTGTGGGGGGCGGAAACTTAGGCAGGAGCCAGAGTTCCAGGAGCATAAGGGAACGCCTACCGTGTCATGTAGGTGAATTATCACCATTTCGGGGTTCAGACCACAGCTCGACTGGAGATCAGCCTATCTGTGCATAGCCCAATTACCCACAGATTGCATGGGGGTGAAGGGGAAGGGTGTGTGTCACACACACAGACTATCACACAGCTGAGAATCAGATGGCTACATGTGTCCAACATGGGTGAGCCTTGGGGGCACTGCAGAAAAACACACTACAGAAGCTGCACCCTTTATAGAAAGTTTCCATAAAGAACATGCATAAGGCCAGGCGATGGTGGTGCACGCCTTTAATCCCAGCACTTGGAGGCAGAGGCAGGTGGATTTCTGAGTTCGAGGCCAGCCTGGTCTACAGAGTGAGTTCCAGGACACCCAGGGCTACACAGAGAAACCCTGTCTCAAAAAAACAAAACAAACAAACAAGAACATGCATGAAGCTTTAACATAACTCAGGATAACATACTGATCATTGAACTTAGGAAAACAGGCTGAGTGCCTGGAGAGGTGGTTCAGTGGTTAAGAACACTGGCTTAACACTTCTTGCAGAAGAACTGGGTTCAATTCCCAGCAACCACAAAGCAGCTCCCAACTGTCTATAAGTCCAGTGTCAGAGGATCTGACACCCTCTTCTAGCTTCTGTGAGCACCGCATACGTGAGATAGGCATATATACACATTGGCAGACACTCATTCACATAAAATGAAATAGACAATTATAAGAAGAAAACGGGTTGAACTCGATCACCCACTACACCTAGGGAAGGGGGGGACAAGAGGACAGGGGCCTCGAACACATAGGAGCATCTACCCACCAATTGGAACTGGCATGTTCTATGTCTGTAGCTGGGTATTGACTGCTCAGTTTTCATCAAAATGTCCTCTGCCCTTCTTTGCATGCTGGGAATGTTGCATAATGTTCAAGGCAGGCTCCATCAATCAACAATGACTAAAAACTGAAGCCGGACCTCCCAAATGCCTGCAGTGGGAAAGTTTGGTTGTTGTAGAAGCATAAAGAGCTACTTGGATGAGTTACGGCCTCAGCTCCAGCCAAGATGTGCTAAACACTGGCGTTTTGTTCCTATTTGGATTCCAAAACACACCAACCCCACAAACTCTAATGAAGAAGCCATTACTGTCACATACGCAGGCGCCTCTGCTGCTTGCAGAGCTGTGACTTAGGCATGTCAAAAAGCATGATGGATTATAATTGAAAACTGGAACACTGTGGCCAAGGGATAATCTATCCCTGAGCTCAAGGAGGGGTCCAAGGTGGCCTCTGCTATAGTGGCTACAGTGTCTATCTGCATCTGCCCATATCCTAATGACTGCAGCCTGGGTGCTTCCTGGAATCATAAAGCGTTGGGAGAGGCTGGGTGACTCTGGTCAAGTCGCTTGACCTCTCAGTGCTTCAGACTCTGTAAATGAAGATAACAAAAAGTACCCATTTCACAGAAGGGGCTGTTTTTAGATGTGGTTGCATAAATTGTGTAAAGCGTCTAGAATAACTAAACCTGGAAAGTGACAGGTGTGTGACCAGAACGTCACTGCTGCCCTCTGAGCGACACTGTAAAGTGCTGTGGTCCTCCTGATACAGAGCTAAACACAGGTAAAAATCCCAGCTCCGAGGCTGTAGTGGTGGCTTAGCAGTGAAAGCACTTGGTGTGCAAGCATGAGACAGGAGTTTGGATCCCCACAATCTTGCAATGGGCAGAGCACCTGCCCATGATTCCAGCATGAGAAGGCAGAGTCAGGGGATTCCCCAGAGCAAGCTGGCTCGGGAGACTCACTATATCAGGAGCTCTGGGCTTGATTGAGAGACCCTGCATCAATGAATAAGATGGAAGAGCAATGGAGGCTGTTTTCTGGCATAAACTACAGGCTTTCATGTACACTCGCAGGCAAACACACACACACATGCGTGTGCACATGCACAAAACAGAGGCAGCATTACTTTTGAGTACATCACATGTCCTCCTGGGCTTTGGTTGACATCACTTGTAAAATGGAGTTGACAATCACAGCAGGCAGCCCATGTGAGGGTACTGCCCACATGTGGCACATAGACATGCATGCATGCACGCAAAATACCCATGCACCCAAAACTAATAAACTCCTTTTTAATTATTAAAAGAAGCCATGGTCATAATGAAGAAGGGTGGCTGAGGGTTTTCTCACAGTGTGGCTACAGCAGAGGAACCAATAGCAAGCACACAGTGAGGCAATATCCAGACTGGAAGGACTGGGGCTCTTTGAAAGGGAAGGAAATCTCTATGCCATAGTCTGTGGGCTGGGTGGAACGTTCTGGAAGGTACAGATTACAGAACGAAACAAACTGTAAAATGCATGCACCATACAGACCCTAGAGTCACCTAGAAGAGAACTCTCTGGCCCTGGTTTTGCACAGCCGGCCATCTGTATTCTTTTTACTAAGGAGCCCTAAGGCTGTGAGGCCCTTAACTTTGAGCAGGGGTGGGGAGGGAACTCTTAGCTTCAACTGCATCCCCCTTCTACCATCACTGCCTGCATTTTCTGTTTAAATGTCAAAGTGGGGAAGAGGCATCCCCTAAGGCAAGCTAGGAAGCAGATTAAATGCCTTCTCTGACTTCTTAAGTATATTGATCTCCATGTATTTGCAAAAGTTTAGAAAATGGTACATTATCACATAGGCACTAGATATTGAAATAATTTATACTAAGGCCACTAGAGGAAACCATGTCTAAATCCCCAAAGATCCATGCATTCACCCCCAAGCCTGTGGGCCTGTTGTCTCTGTGGTTAAAGGATTTTCAAAGCTAGGAGTGGTAGTGTGTGCCTTGGGAAACTGAGGTAGGAGGATGGCAAGTTCAGGGCCAGCCTGGGCTACATAGCTAGTGTCTGTCCCTAAACAAGGAGAGGGATATTTTGTAAATGTTACTATGATACTAAAAATTTCGAGATGAATGAGAGACTGTCTGGGAAAAACTCCTAAAGAGAATGTGGTCAAACGTCTTCCAGTGTCCTTTATTAGCAAAGACAGAAACATGAGCTGGGGGAAATGCCTCCATCAGTAAAGTGTTTGCAAGCATGAGGACTTGTTTTTGTTCCCCCAAAGCCCATTCAAAATGCCAAGGTGTTGTAGTACAAGCTTGTAATTTCAGAATGGAGGGAGGTGGAGACACAGCCATCCCTAGGGCTCAGTGGCCAGGCAGTCTAGCCACTTGGAGGTCCCTAAGTGATCCCATCTTGAAACCAAGGTGAATTATGGGCTGGAGAGATGGTTCCATGGGTAAGAGCACTGGCTGTTTTTCCAGAGAACCATGGTTCATTCCCAGCACCCACACAGTGGCTCACAACCATCTGTAACTCCAATGCTCTCTTCTGACTTCCATGGACACTACATGCCTATGGGTGCACATACAGCAAGCAGGCACAGACACACACATAGATACACACACACACACACACACACACACACACACACACACACATCACCACCACCCTCACCATCATCCAAGTGTCTATCAGCAGGCACTGGCTAACAAGTCAGGCTTTGGCTACACTGTAGCAGGCAGCATGGTCATTAGGAGGGAAGAATTGAGGCTCTGCCATCCCGAGTTATAGAAAACCCTCAAGACTCCAGAGAGGCTCCGTCGGTGCAGCAGGGTGTGCCCACAGTTGTGCTGGGCGCCTTCGGCAGTCAGCAACACCAGCCACACCACGCCACACAGAAGGCACTAAAAACACCAGAGACGAGCAACTGAAGCAGCAAACAGAAGTTCACACCTGCAAGCAGAGACAGCTTCTAAGAGGACATCTACAGACTTCCTCTGGGGAGAGACCAGGAGGCTAAGGAGGCTGGGGGATGGTGGAGGAGGGGAGGGCCTCGTGGGTTTTTGTTTTGTGTTTTTTTTATTTTCTCTCTCTTTGTTTTTGTATATTAACCATTAAAGTGGGGATCCTACCATCGCGTTTCAATACATGTTCATAATACACACTGGCCATTCCCTCCCTCCATTATTCCTCCCTGCCTCCCTCAGCTGGGGGCCCGACTTCTGCACCCCATTAACCCTTTATTTCCCCCTGTTCTGCCCACCCTTCCCCTAAGCACACAGTGCTTGCCTTCGTGAGTCTGGCTTATTTCACTTAAAACAAGGATGCCCGGTCCATCCATCCTCCCAGGAGACACAGGATTATACCACTTCTCTGTAGCAAGTCTAATCCTCAGCTCATCCCTTCTGAATGTTTGGACCATGTCTGTCTATTCGGAAAAGAAACAACCACAAAAATAACAAGACTAAAGCCTCACCTATAGACTCGGACACCATGCTTGCCTGTTCCTGTGAGTGAGCACTGTATTCCTAGGAACCAGGGGAGCGGAGGATTTGGAGGTGTACAAAAACTTGGTGGGCCTGCATGAGGGGCAGTGGCCACAACCCCCATGGATGGATAAGAGGTGGATGTCTGAGTCCCAGCCAAAGTTGCAGCCTTACCTAGAAGTTCTGGAGACCCCATGCCCTTCCCAGAGCCTTGGTTTGCCATCTGGGACAAATTCTGTCATAGAACCCTAGAAACTTCCATCAGAGGTGAGTGTTGTTCAGGATCAAAGCAGCTGGGCCCCAGGCCACACCACCCAAGTCTCCCCTGTGTCCCCTGTCTCCAAGGCAGGGCATGGGAGCTCCTGGTTTCTACACAAGCCAAGAAGCACACCAAACTGCCTCAGCCCGTCCACCCCATCCTTCCCCAGTAGTTTATGGCCTGAATATGGCCCTACTGACGCTTCATTACAGAGACTGACAGCCATGGTAATTATGCCTTTACAGGACCAACTATTCATCCTCCGTATCTTCCTGGTTCCTATCAGTCTGGTCCTTCATCAAGGACAGCTGGGCATCTGCCGGTCACGCCCCAGCTAATAGGCACACAGCAGGGACCCGAGTCTAACAGAGGTAACTCCGATTTCTCTCCAATGTTCAAATGTTGGAAACACTTCTCTAGAATATAATGTACCCAATGGATTGACATAGATCCAGGCTTGACTCCTGACACTCACAAGGCTTGCCTGCAATCTAACCTGGAGGGTTCCCTGAAGAAGCAGCGCCTGCTATTAGAAAAGGGTTACCACACCCCTATGTGACAGAAAAGTCTGACATCTAAGTCTTTAAGGGCCAAGTTCCCTGGGACATCTAAAAAGAGGGCTTGTGGGAAATTTGACCAAACCGGAACCACACCCAGATGTTAAAGAATTCAGCTGCTGCCCAAAGTGGGGAACACTAGTGTTGGGGTTCCCGTGGACTCTGGGGAACCCCAACACTAGTGAAATATGTTCACTCTCAGCGAGGAAGGGATGAAGAGACAGAGAGGTACGGGGAGTCATCAAATGCTTCCTACTTGTAAGCTAGTACTTGCCACCAGTGTGGTCTCCCAAGGTGTTCAGGAGTTCCTGGTGACTCTCTTTGTTCTAGAAAAGGGTCTGAGACTTAGTGGCAGTACTAGGAGCTTTCCTCACCATCTCTAACAGACTTCAGAGCCTGGGATCTCCACCCCCACCCACCCCACTCCCATCTGGGGCTCCTTCCAGCCTCTCCCCGGGGCTAATTTTCTCCGTATTGTTTTGTTTCGGTTAAGACAGGCTCTCCTGGAGCCCAGGCTAACTTCAAAACCACTGAGGGTGACCCTGAACTTCTAATCCTCCTGCTTCCACCTCCCAAACGCTGAATTTTACTTTCTCCTGAATCTTATGTCTATGGGACATCGTCTCAAAACTCCTTCCCTGCAGCCTTAGCTGCAGCCTAGCTAGCTGCGCCTGAGCCGGTCTCAGCAAGGGTGAACAGGTGTGGCCACACCCACTCTCCCTTGCCCCTGCGTTCTCCTCCTACTCCTCGCCTCTCCCAGCAGTCTCACTTTTCCAGGGGCTGGAAGGCTGGAGCCTTCCCTTCAGGAGGCTGGCTGCCCATGGAGACACTTTCTTTTCCCCTCTCCACCCTCAAGGCCAAATCCCCCGGGTTCTGCTAGGCAAGGCTCCTGCGGTGTTCCTTCCCACTAACAGAATTGCCTCACTCTCTCATTGAACAGTTAGTTGTCATGGAAATCACTTCTTTTGCTCTCAAAAGATTTGAGGGTCCAGGACATTTTATTTTTTTCTTGTTCTGCCTTAGACAGGCACCAGGCTCCTCCCCGCTGGGCTCTCCTACCCTACCCTCCTCCCCCGCCGGCCGCCTCCCCTCCCCATCATCAGCAGGGAAGTGGTAATTGCTGGCCCAACCCCCCAAAAGGTACCCTCGCTCGCGCCCCATCCTCCGTCTTTTCGGGCTCTCTGGCAGAAAAGCCACTCCCTGGCTTCCTGGTGGATGCTGGGGTCATGTGACTTTTCTGACCAATGATGTAGCAGCTGTCTGCCTGGGCACCTCCAAGCTGCAGATGCAACCTCTGGTCAGTAGCCTGTGGCCCTGTAGTGGAGCAAAGGAGGACTCAGGCAGCTTGGGATGGCTGGACTGTGGAAACTCCAATTCATTTGTGGCTACTAGACACCGAGCCGGAGAAATGGCTCAGCGGTTAAGAGCACTAGCTGCTCTTGCAGAGAACCTGGGTTCAATTCCCAGTACCCACACGGTGGTGGCTCACAACCATCTGTAACTACAAGCCCAGGGAATACAATGCCTTACTCTGGTGTCCACAGACACGGTGCACATTCAACTTATCAAAACACCCATACATATAAAATAAAAGTCAAGAAGCCTAAACAAATAAAGATAATTGATGGTTTAAGTGAATCTTCCTGCCATATTTCAGGTTACTATGTCTTCCTAGAAGGCTCCAGGCCCCAGTCTGAGGTTTCAGGCGGTTCAGGCATTCTCATGTATGTCTTTGTGCATTATAACTGAGGGCATGGAATCAGTCTATATAGATCAGGCACGGAGGTGCAGTGCGGTGGTTTGAATAGATTTGCCGCCCCCCATAGACTCATGTGTTTGAATGCTTGGCCCACAGGGCACTACTAGGAGGCGTGGCCTTGATGAGTGGGCGTGGCCCTGCTGGAGTAGGTGTGGCCTTGCCGGAAGACATGTGCAGCTATGGGGGTGGGCAATGAACTCTCCTAGTGCGGGAGCTCTACCCAGTGTGGGAGAGAGTCTCCTCCTGACTACCTATGGAAGTACAGTCCCAATCTGTTGCCTATTGATCAAGACTTAGCACTCTCAGCTCCTTCTCCTGCACCATGCCTGCCTGGTGCAAGCTGCCATGCTTCTCGCCGTGATGATAATGGACTGAAACCTCTGAAACTATAAGCCAGCCCCAACTAAATGTCTTGTTTTATATATATAAGAGTTGCCTTAGTCACCGTGCCTCTTCAGAGCAGTGTAAACCTAAAATATGCAGATATCCCAGGTACTCAGAAAGCAGAAGGCTGGAGGATAACAGGTTCAAGGGCTGCCTGGACTACAGACTGAATTCAGGTCTAGTCTGGGCAACTTTTCAAAATAAAAAGTGAAAAGAGAGCTGGGATGTAACTCAACGGTAGAGGCTGGCCTAGCATGTGTGAAGGCCTGACTACCATCCCCTGCATGATGAAGGAAGAGGAGGAAGGAGGGGAGGAGGGGGAGAAGGAAGAGAAGGAGGGAGGGGAGGAGAGAGAAAAGGAAGAGGAGGAAGGAGGAGAGGATGGGGAGAAGAAGAGCTATAATACAGCAAGAACAGGAAAGTCTAACACCAGACAAGATTGACTTAGGGCAGCTATTCCACTATCCCTCAGTTTCTGGGGCCTAAAAGTTAAAAATCAAGTGACCAGCAAGGGTGTGGCCATGCTAAAGTGCTAGAGATGATCATCCACCATGCCACACCTCTGCCCTCCCTGCTAGCTTCCCTGAGTGAGGGAATGTGTCCTCTAGCTGAAGTATATACAGAGCTCCAGACTCTGTCTTCATCTTTACATAAGAACACCATCACAGTGGATAAGGCCCTACCCTAAAGACCATGGCTTTCTTCCAATTCAACTGCCTGGCCTGGAGGTAGAGTGTGGGCCCCGAACATGTGTGTCCTCAGGGAAATTCAAGACAGCCTGGGACACCTGCAGTGTGACCCACGCTCCAGGCCTTTCCCAAGGAGTCTCTTCCTCATAACCTACCTCACCAAGCTGGTTGCAGAAGCAAACCTTAATAGAATGGAAACAGCAGCACCCCTGCCTGACTCCACCACCCCACCCCTCCACCACCCTCTCCAAGATAGAAGCCTCGGGCACATCTGTGGAAGGCCAATGGCCTCTCAGCTCTGAAACCACCCCCTATTGTGCCAGCTGTCAGTATAGATACCAGGGCCTCTGCCTATTTAACAAACAGTGGCACCAACAAGAGTGGGGGCAAAGCCAAAGGCTTGCTTCATTGACAGAACTTGAGGACACAACTCACCACACCCAGTCAAATGCGTCTCACTTCCACCCCCAGAGAAGCAGCATCCTTCCCAGAATCCTCAGTGCCCACCACTCACCATCCATGATGATGGAACAGCTCAGCCCTGGGTCATTGCCACATCCTTGGGCCATTAGGATGGAGTCAGATCAACAGCTCTTCACCTGAGCTTAGCTTGAATCAGTCAGTGCTCACAGCCATCAGAACTGAGCTCTGAAGAGAAGCTTAGAGAGTGGCCCTAGGTGACAGCTGTCCTCACCGGCTGGAACCCCTTGGAGGTCAGAGAAGAAGCCAGAGCAGCTGAGGTTGGAAGGGTAAGGCCTGTGTTGCCTTTCTTTTTTTTTTTTTTAATTTTATTCAAACATCTAGGCAACATAGACTACATGCTCAAAGCAAAGAACAAATGCCTAATGGTCCCCGCCGCCGGCAGCTGGTTCTCATTTGTCAATTTCATTGACATTTTCCTTGAAATAAAAAAAAAATTTTTTTTTTTAATCCAAAGGTTTCAAAATAACAGGCAATCCCTGAAGCTAGGAAGCTGGGGTTAACATCTGCTCGACTCCCACTCGTTCCTCCAATTCAGAGTTAACCTCATCTAGGAAACCTTCCACACCCTCCACAGGCAAAGAGCATCCCCTTGGTAACCTGGGGAGTCTACCCCACCACGGCCTCTTTGTCACTCAGATCTGCTCTGCTCCTTTCTCTTCAACAGCATACTCCAGGGGTGGCACCGCAGGGAATGTGTCAAAGGGGGATCTGTAAGCAGAGTTCAGGTTAAGCCAGACACTAAAAGAAGATAAAATAAAAAGGCTAGAACTGGGAAGATGGCCCAGGCTGTACAACCATGAGGACCTGTGTTTGAGCCCCTGGACACAGATGGGAAAGGTGGCACCCATCAGTAACCCCAGCAGGGGGAGGGAGAGTGGGAGGATCCCTTGGGCTCAGTGGCCAGCCAGTCAGTCAGCCAGCCAAGCCAAAACCGTGAGCTCAAGGACCAAAGAGAGAGAGAGAGACCCTGCCTGGAAGAACATAGCTGAGGACAATTAAGGAGACCACTTGACAATGACCTCTAGAAGTGACACACACACATGTGCACACAGGTGCATGCACATCTGTGCACATACAAAAGGCACACAAACACACACACATGCACACAGATGCATGCATACCTGTGCATATACAAACAGGCAGAGAAACACACACTCACACACATAGATGCATGCACACCTGTGCACATACAAACAGGCACACAGAAACACACACAAGTGCACACAGATGCATGCCACCTGAGCATATACAAACAGGCTCACAAACACACACACACAAATAAATATAAGCAAAAAAAAAAATAGACTCACAAATGAATCTTATAAGTCAGCTGCTGTCTGGGGAGGACACAATGCCAACTTAAGCCCCAAGCTGGTGGGCGTGGCATGTGGAAATGCACACGGCACTGTGTCCTCCAGGTACCATAAAGGGGTTTCCTTCTTTCCACCAGGACCTCGGCCAATTCCCACAAAGACAGTCAGGGGTAAGCAAAAATGTCAGCTGGCACCAGCTGTATACCTGTAATGTGAACTCCCGAGGTTGGCACCAACTGTATAGCCACAGAGTGAATCCTGGAGGCGGGCACCAGCTGTATGCCCACATCCTGCCACCGTATGAAGAACCACAGAAAGTATACTGAGATCACAACCCACATATGCACAAAGAGATGAGAACAACTCAGGGACAAAAATCTAGAACAACAAAAGAATGAGACTCAGAGAGTGTGGTGGTTTGTATATGCTTGGCCCAGGGAATGGCACTATTAGGAGGTGTGGCCTTGTTGGAGTAGTGTGGCCTCATTGGAGGAAGTGTGTCACTTTGGGTGTAGGCTTTGAGACCCTCCTCCTAGCTGCCTGGGACTCAGCCTTCTGTTTGCCTTTGGAACAGAGGGTGGAAGTCTCAGCTCCTCCAGCACCACGCCTGCCTGCACAGTGCCATGCTTCTGGCCATGATGATAATGGACTGAACCTCAGAACCAGTAAGTCAGCCCCAATTAAATGTCCTTTATAAGAGTTGCCTTGATCATGGTGTCTCTTTACAGCAATGAAAACCCTAACTAAGACAGAGAAACTCTTTAAGAGAAAGAATGAGGTTGGAGAAGGACACAGAGAAGGCTTAAACGAGAAGATACACAGCAATCATCCAAATGGAAGCCATCTTTGCAGAATGGGACATTATTAAAGTTTACGCTAAAGGAAAGAAGACATACAGTGTGTCACCATATACATGTCACCCTCTTATCATCAAATTCCAGAGTCGGGAAGCCATCTTTGCAGAATGGGACATTATTAAAGTTTACGCTAAAGGAAAGAGAACATACAGTGTGTCACCATATACATGTCACCCTCTTATCATCAAATACCAGAGTCGCACTTACAGGGTGACTATAGGATCAGGCTGGCCTGGAACTTACTATATAGTTCAGGTTGGCCTTGAACACACAGAGGGCCACCTGCCTATAACTCCTGTGTTCTGAGAGTAAAGGTGTATGCCACTACAGCTGGCTTCTCTTTTTCTTTACTAGGGAGAGGCAGCACTTGGCCCTCCTAATACAGTTGCATTCCTGATATAAAGATTGTTTTGTATCTATTTAAGCAAGTAAAATAAACTATGCATTTATATGGGCATCCATGCTCAAATCAGCATCACGAAGAGCAGTCTGGAACATTCTACAGTGACAAGCATCTCCCAGCTGTCCAGACGGCCCTCCCTGACCCTCTGCATCTGGCTGTATTTGAGATAAGAAGGACATTCAAATTCAAACAGAGGAGCCAAGGTCTGTTTAGAACATTCTAGAAACAGAAGCTCCCTCAGCAGTGGCAGGGAGGTTGATGACTGGTCCGGCAGGGCTGTGGTGCTCAATTAATCCTTAATGTGTTTGAGGGCTTTCTCCTGTCGCTGGGTCATTTACTAATGCAGGGACTCACTCCCTCCCTCTGCCTTCAGCGCACCCATCACCATGGAGACGGGAGTGACTCAGAGATCATAAATAAAAATAATCTGACTGCACACGCCACCACATGCCACCTGGATGTGGTGCCAACCCAATTTTTTTTTCATTCTGATAGCTCATGGGAGCTTGAATGGCCGACACCTCCCAAGAAACAGAAGCCACTGGGCAACCACTGATAGCCAGGGTGACACGCCAGGGACACGCCAGGGACTCTGACCAACTACGGGGGAAACATGGCAACCTGTTCATGAGTGTGTACATGTAGGTGTATGTTTATGTGTATGCATGATGCTGGGTTGAACCCAGGGACTCCTGCATGCTAGGCAAGTACTCTACCATTGAGCCACATTCTCCTCCACCCTGTCTTTATTCCTTATTTCCAGAAGGATCTCCCTAAGTTCCCTGGACTGGCCTCGAACTTTCTCTAAAACCCAGATGAGCCTTAAATTTGTGTTCCCCTGACACACACCTCTGCCTCTCATTTAGCTAGGATGACAAACCTGTGACTGCAGGCTCAGTTTGTCAATGTGCTCTGCTCCAGGAACGGAGGAGGGCTTCTACACAACCCATCTGTGTCTATCTGAGTGGGTCCCTCACCAACACTGGAGCCCCTTGACTTGGCACTGAAGGCCTTCCCAGATCTGTCCCTGTCACATGAATCCAGGTCCCAATCAATGTGGATGCAGAATATGCAAGAACATAGGGAGTCCCACCATCAGAAAGTCCCTCTCTTCTTCACCCTCCCCCATCCTGGACCTACAAAGCAGTGGCTGAATGTTGCAAACAAGGGAGCCAGAGCTGAGCTGGGGCTGAGGGAGGTAGGCTTGCTGCAATCGGCTTTATCTTGAAAGTTTCTGGCTATGTTAGAGCACTGGTTGCTATTTGTGGTATTAGTCTGCTTTTAAAAGAAAAAATGTATTTAAGTAAAAGCAGGTGGGGGATGCTGGAGGTGGAACCAGATCTTTGCACAGGCCAGACAAGCACTCTGATACTCATCCACACCCCAGCCCACTTTTCATTCTTATTGTGAGGTCCAGTCTCCCTAAGTTGCCCGTGCTGATCTTGAATTGATGATCCCCCTGCCTTGGCCTCCTGAGTAGTTGTGATGATGCCATGGCTCCATTTTTAAACACATTTTTTTAACTTAAGATTTTTTTTTCCTATTTATTTATGAGTGCACAGGAGAAGAGGGTGTTGGATCTATAATGGGTTATAGATGGTTGTGAGCCACCATGTGGTTTCTGGGAATTGAACTCAGAACCTTTGGAAGAGCAGTCTCTTAACCACTGAGCCATCTCTCCAGTCCCACCCCTCTTTTTTATACATATGAGTGCTTTGCCTGCGTGTATGTCTGTGTACCACATGAATGCCTGGAGCAAGCAGACACCAGAAAAGGGCCTCAGATCCCCTAGAGCTGGAATCACAGATGGTTGTGGGTTACCTAACAAAGAAAAGAAGAGAAAATCAAGTCCTCTGCAAAAGCAGCAAGCACTCGTAACCATCTGAGCCATCTCTCCAGCCCCCTAAGCAGAAAATGTTAATAACAGAGGAATGCTTCAAATGAGGCAAAATAGATAATAATAGTTATAATAATAATAATAGTAATAATAATAATAATAAATCATAAAGTCAACCCAGGGAAAGCCAAAGGTAGAAAAATGCAGCTGACGGCTTATTGCTCCTGAAGGCTGATGGATGACCTCAGGCATCTCTCTACCCCAGATGGGCTACCAGCAACTGCCACCTGTTGAATCTAAAGTCTCAGTCCTGTAACTATAAAGGCTCAAGCCCTCCATAAATCCCTGTCTCCATCCCTTCATTGATGTAACTAATTAGTGCTCAAGAAAGCTTGTTCATAATTTGAGGGGATACAGTCCATCCGTGGTAGGAAAGGCGTGGTAGCAGGAACTGAGATAGGTCATTGTGGGCTAAAAAATGGGGTCACGCGTCCGCTCAGGGATTGGGCCGCTGGGCAAGGCAGGATGCAGAGAGTCTGACTGCACAGCAACCCCACGGAACCATCCAGCAGGCAGTCATTAGACTGTGGGAAGCCAAGGTATCCCGCTCTGGGAGTGGGAAAAAGAGCAGTCTCTGGGGTCCCCAAGGAACTGCCGGAGTCGGGCTCCAACACCCAGGCATCACAGACCGCTGGGCACAGCAGAAGAGCCAGTTCTGGGGTCCCTGGGCCGCACAGAGGCCAGGAACAACAGCTTCTCACTCTGGAACATCCTAGATGCCTCTATATGTCACAGAAGAGCTGAGAACAAAGTAGGGACCCTCGGGCAGACTCTGACCCAGGGACCCAAGGAAAGGGGGCAGGGAGGAGAACTCTGGCAGGTTGGGGTGGGGGTAGTCTGGCTAGCTCGGTGGGCTGCTTGGTTTGGCTGGCAGTCATCACCCATCAGGTCTCCGGGGTTCCAAGTCTGTGCTCGACTGGAGACCAGGCTGTCTGTGCACAGTTCACCGCCCCACAGGAGGAGACACTGGGCCTGCAACCAGCAGCACACACCCAATGACTCACTTCCTCCAGCAAGGATCCACTTCTAACGGTCCCATAGCCTTCTAAAACAGTGCCACTTGCTGGAACCATTTGTTCAAGCACCCAAGCCAGTGGGAGCCACTTCCTATCCAAACACAATAGATCACTAAAGGATCTAGGGCTGGAGTTTAAAGTTACCCCAGACTCAGTTATTGGGTGTTCAGTCTGTGATAGTTATCTCTGACTGTCAATTTAACACAACTAGAGTCACCTGGAAAGGGAGTTGCCAGCAGGGTTGTCTAGATAAGGGTAGTGTCTGGAGATGACTGTGGGGGACTGTAGGAAGTTGGGGTTTGGGTTCCCAGCTGTATAAAAGGGCAGAAAATGAGCTGAAGGTAAACATACAAGCATGCATTCATTCTCTCTCAGCCCTTGACTGGATGTGATATGGCCAGCCACTTCAAGTCCTGCCTTGACATCCCCATAATGATGGATTGTACCTGGGAAATGTGAGCTAAAATAAAACATGTGTCCCTCTTGTTGGGATGTCTTGTCACAGCAACAGGAAGGGAACTAAGACACTGTGTTCGTTTCACTCTGTAGCTATAATAAAAACACTCTGACCAAAGGCCACTTAAGAGGGTGATAGGTTTAGCAGGTTTATTTCAATTCACAATCCTAAGTCAGAAGGAAGCCAAGGTGAGATCTCAAGCAAAACCAAAACCATGGAGAACACTGCTTGCTGGCTGATTCATAGGCTCATGCTCAGCTAGCCTCCTTATACAGCCCAAGGCCAACTGCCTAGGGATGGTGCCACCCACAGTGGGCAAGGCTCTCCTGCATCCACTAATAATAAAGACAATCCCCTACAGACTTGCCCACAAGCCATTCCTCTCTTTCCAGGTGACTGTAGGCTGTGTCCAGTTGCTAGTCAGAGCTCCTAGGATAGCCATTACTCTAGGATGACAAAATATAGAGGAGGATGGAGTTTTATGGGAATCTCTCAGCAGAGACACATGACAGTGAATATCTATAAAAAAGAGTTCAGGAACTTGGTGGTGGCATTGAGTGTGCAGGGGGGTGTCTTACTGATGTGTGGAGAGGCTCAGATGAAATGTCAAGTGCAAACAGGTGTGGTAACCATGGTACCCAAGTCTTTCTCTTCACTGGGCTGTAATGTACCCTTTCTACAAGTGAGTGGCAGTAAGCACTTTGGTGAGGAGGAGTGTGCTGCCTTCCTCACCAGCCAGCCACAGCTCCATTAACAGCCACAGAAGTCAAGGATAATTGGGAACTATCAACTTGACTTTTTGAAATTATAATAATTACTACTACTGAAGGTGCAAAGAAAAATCACTTGCATATTGTTGGAGGGGATGTCAACAGATAATCTTTCTGAAAGTTAATTTGGCAACAGGGATCAAAACATTGAAAAGTATTCATATCCTTAGCCCAAGAATTAGACTCCTAACCTCAGAATTTGTAAGAAATAATAAGAAATTTCACCGCAACACACCTAAGGCACTGAAACCCAGAAATGACCTAGATGTTCAAAAATAGAGGACCAAAGTGTGCCCTTGAGATGAATCTCTACACAGCCTTCCAAAACCACACCTAAAGAACATTTAAAAACAGAAACATGGTCAAAGTATGTAGAATAAGAAAAAAGATATACGAAACTTCAGAATTAAAAAAAAAAAAAACATTGCAGGAGTGTGTGTCTGTGTGTGTGTCTGTATGTCTGTCTATCTGTCTATCTGCCTCTCTCTCCCTCTGTGCGTACTTATGAACAGGGCTGCAAATGCCTACAGAGACCAAGAGGGTGTCAGATCCCCTGGAGCTGGCGTTACAGATGTTAGTGAGCGGCCATGTGCCTGGGTGCTGGGAACCAAACTTTCATCCTCTGCAAGAGCAGCCAGTGCTCTTTCCCACTGAGCTGCCTCCCCAGTCTCTATTTTCAGTCTTTGTATGCTTCTATATTCTCCGAATTTTCAACAGTTCTCTTAGCAAGGGTGTCCTAAGTGTGAAGCTTATGAAAGGCCAGTAATTTGGCTTTTAACACTCTCTGGGTTTGTTTTGCACACCAGGAAATAGACTTGGCTTATGATTCCTTTGAAGTAGTCATCAGAGAAGATCTGAACCAGAGACAGAGACATAGAGACCAGCTCCAGAGTGTGAGCTTGCAATAACCCCCGACACCCACCAGGAGGCAGTGTCCCACCGCACGTGGAGATCACCTGCAGGGTGCTGGAGTCCCTCCCTCCCTTTGTAGTCTCCTGTTGACCCCATGCTATCAGTGTTATGAAGACAAGGCACTTTTTTAGGTCCCTGTTAGGTACTTCCCAGAGAGATGTAAAGAAACCTCTATTTGCCCCACACCGAGAGGGCACCAACAGAGCAAAGAGAGATTCTCTTTATTAGATGAGTTTATTAACATTGTTTAGAGAAGCATGGGGAACCCCGTGGCAGCTATAACACCTTAAGTCCCAACTCCTATGTTGTTCATCTCGTTTGCAAGCTCTGAGGTAGAGAGGCCTCTGAGGAGTTTTCTGTGTGCCTCAGGAACCTGGCACCTCCTCCACCCACGTGACTATGGAAGCACAACCGTTCTGATCTCAGACGGGGATGTTCACGTCCAAGCTCCAGGGAACAGCCACACCACAGTCCTCCAGCAACAAAGCGTGGGCTCTGAGATGCCTGGGCAACGGAAGAGGCTTGGCACCGACTCCGTGCTCTCACCCAGGAACCGAGGGCACACACTGGCAAGGGGCCACCTGGGATGAGACAGCGTGTTTCCATCCTGAGAGTCCTGTTAACACCCACCGTGTGCTAGGCCCCCAGAAATACACAAAGTGCTGGGCCTGAGTGTGCAGGCCCAGCACTAAAAAAGGATACAGTTCGTCCATCAAAGCCTGGGAGGCAGAGCAAGTTACCATAGGAAGTTCAATAAGCAGGACCCAGGATGGGGAGAGAGCTCAGTGAGTAAAGTGTTTGTCCCCCAAAATAGGAAGACCAGACAGAGTTCAGTGTAAAAGCCAGGAATGGCAGCAGAGTCTGTAAGTCCCATCTTCAAGAAGATGCAGAGACAGGCCGGCCCTGGAGACAGGAAGACCTGCGGAGCTCACCGCCAGCCAGTCTAGCCAGTTGAGAGGCTCCAGTAAGAGATCCCCACCCCACTCCCCACCCCGTCCCAAAAACCAAGGCAGATGGCTAGAATGGATCTCAGCAGCTAAGAGCACTTGTTTCTCTTTCAGGGGACCCAGGTTCGATACCTAGCACCCACATGGCAGCTCACAGCCATCTGTAACTCCAGTTCCAAGGGACCCAATGCCCTCTTCTGGCCTCTGCAGGCACAAGGCACACATGTAGGCAAAATTCCCATACACGGGGCTGGAGAGATGGCTTAGCGGTTAAGAGCACCAGCTGCTCTTCCAAAGGTCCTGAGTTCAAATCCCAGCAACCACATGGTGTCTCACAAGCATCCGTAACAAGATCTGACACCCTCTTCTGGAGTGTCTGAAAACAGCTACAGTGTACTTGCATATAATAAACAAATCTTTTAAAAAAAACAAAACAAACAAACAAAAAAAAACTCCCATACACATAAAATACTTTTCAAAAAAATTAAGTCAGAGAAACCCTGTCTCGAAAAACCAAAAAAAAAAAAAAAAAAAAAAAGTTAAGTAAAGTGGATCGTGTCAGAGGAAGACAGCTACAGTCAACCTGTGGCCTCCCTCAGCGTGTACACACACATCCACACACCCATATGATACCTTACATACTTACATATTCAGGGGTGCCCTAGGGGTCAATTTCCAGAACAAACACAGGCCTGGAAGTCAGGGCATGGGGTGCGGGGCGGGAGGGGGGTAAATGGCTTACCCCATCACCCCCTGCCATCTAGGAGAAACAGCTGAGGACCCCTGGGACTCTGACGAGACAATATCCTTTTAGGATGGTGGAGCTGGGGTACTTGGAACAGACAAGGTCTCATGACACTCACTCCCCTTTGTATATGTTTTCCATCCTATGTTCAGACCACAGTTCCTGAAGCCCCACCCTCACCTCCTTTCAGACTTAACACTGTGCCTAATGCAAGCAGCAGGCCATCAGCTACTCCATGCTGGTCTACCCACCCTGGGGAATCTCAAGCAACTGGCTAATTCCCAGATGTCGGCATCTCTCCTTGGGTCTAAGAAAAGTGACCGTTCTAATTCATCTTGGTTTTGGAAGCAGTGCACCCTCCCCCAGATGTCTTGATGAACCACTGTGCCGAGGAGCCAGGGACACCGCTAAAGAACTAATTACCACACCCCAGGCCCCACAACGGATCCAGCTCTCTCCCTTTCTAATCTTCAAGAAAAAAATAAAATGTCATTTAAATACATCTGCGCCAGGCAACTAGAAAGGCCGCCTGCCCGGCTCCACAAAGGCCCCGAGTTTGTCATCCTGCTTGCTGTAGCCAAAAAATCATTATTTTTTTCTGGCACCGGTGAAGGAAGGTGAGGCCATGAAGAGACCTGGAAGTTACTGGAATTCTGTCCGAGGCACTGGGTAGCTGCACCTGGCCTGAGGCAGCTGCCAAGCTTAGAAACACTAAGTGGTGGCGCCAACCTGGGGGAGCCGCCAAGGAACAGCAAATAGACTCAGAGGTAGATCTCGAAACCCGGGGTCCTGCAGAAAGCACGTCTGGCTTCCAGGCTGAGGCCACTGAAACATAGGAGGGGGAGGACTGCAGGGCCACAGAGAACCCAATTAATTCCATCAGCTGGTGAAGCATACCAGCTCACTAGTTAAAAAGGTAGGGAGAGCTCGGAATAGTCTCTTCTAAGCAAAGCCCCCAGCGGCAGCGGCAGTGTAGGAAGATTGCCAAGGTGACAAAATAAACAGCTCCGCGAGATGCAGGAGGGACGCTGATCTTACCTCCCCACTGCTGTATGATGCCCAGAAAATTCTTGCTCTCTCTGAGCCTCTTTTACTTCTCTTCTCAACTTAATGTTTAAAGTGTTAATTTTAAAGGTTTAAGTGTGTTGAATAAATGAAATGTTTCCACGTGTAAAACTTTAAAAAATAGAAGAGTCTAGAATGATCTTTCCCTTCCTCTACTCTCTCCTGTTGCCACCAAACTCCCAAGAAACAACTTCTGTTATTGGATTGTTTGTTTTGCTTTTGAGGCAGGTAGCCCAGGCTGGCCTCCAATTTGCTACACGGCTGAGGATAACCTTGAACTCCTGGTCCTCCTGCCTTCGATTCCATACCTGGTTTAAGCAGTGCTGAGAATAGAACCCAGGGTTTTGTGCATGCCAGGAGAGCGCTCTCCTGATAAGCCATAGCCCCACCCTGATGCCTGGCTTCTCTTGAAAACTTAAATCTGTTAGTCCTTTCAAGGATTTGCCCCCAATAACCTGCCTTCCTCCCATTAGGTCCCACCCCCAATGACCTGACTTCCTGCCCCCCACCCCCACCTGCCCTCTATGACCTGACTTCCTCCCATTTGGTCCCCCCTCCCCCCACAGCCTTCCACCCCCACCTTCCAATGACCTGACTTCCTCCAGGCTCTGCAGCCAATGGTCTAACCTCTTCGCACTAAGCCCCACCTGCTGAAGGTGCCTGACACTAGCCACAAGCTGGGGACCAAGTCTTTCTCCACACAAGGGGCCTTTGTAAGTAAAGTACTAATCTCCAGCACCATTGATATTCATTTTCAAACTCAGTGACAGTCAGAAATGACAGAATATGACAGCCATCACATTACAGAATGTGTAAGCCTGACACCTTACCTTGCCACTAACAATGGAGTAGTTGGGGTTCAAACAGGGAGCCCTGGGTCACTCTGATGCTAAGAAAGACTCCCAAATTCCCAGGATATTGAAAGAAAGCATAGATGTCACACAGAGAGAGAAAGAGAGACAGAGACAGAAAGTTAGAAAAGGAGACAGAGAGACAGAGTCAGAGAGAGACAGAGAAAGAGACAGACACAGAGTCAGAGAAAGGCACAGAGAGAGAGAAAGTCAGAGAAAAAGAGACAGAGACAGACAGACAGCTGTTGTTTGTTTGTTTGTTTGTTTTGTTTCAATATGTGGAGTAGGAAGGCCTTACCCAACCCAGGCTGATCTTCCACCCCAAGCAGGACAAACGAGGAAAAGTCTCCGAGGGCGTGGGGGAGGGGGTATATGAAGGGGCCTAGCCAGGCATCTCCATGTCACTGTTTTCTAGATGTTTCTATGTGGCTCTTGTTTTTACCAAACACATCCATTGCGTTCATGGAAGGCAGAGGGTGCAGACGTTTTATGAAAGGAAGAACAGAGCTCAAGATGGGGAGATCACTGTCCCCCACCAAGGCAAGACCTGTGTCTGTCGCCCCCAAAGCCACAGGCTAAATTCCTGAGAGCAAAGGCGTTGTCTGGGAGAGAGAAGGAGAGCGTGATTTTAAGTGGAGAACCGCTGGGTAAAAGCCTCCCCTGCTGGGAGCTGCACAGTTCATTCATTAAGGATGAAACAGACTCCAATCTAGAGCATCCCACAGGGGCAGGGCTGGCTGCCTGCATCTGGGAGTGCAGACTCTCCAAGGTGCTCACAAACCAGCTCCTTCAGAAGCCCCGCCCTGAATCTTAGCAGGAGCCGGGGTCAAAAAGATAAACGCCTGCAGGGACCAGACAGAAACAGCCAGGGAGCCAACACACAACGCTTGAATATCAAATTCACAGGGACATGGCTTCCCATCTGCCAAGGTGTCCCCTCTGTACTGGGGACACTGTTCTGTGGAAACACCTCCAGTGTTGGACAGAGACTAGCCTGTCTAGCTTGAGGGGAGCTACCAAGGAGAGCTATTATAAATGGTAACTTGGGGGAGTGCCTTTGGCAAAGTGGCGATCTCATGCTTTGCGTGAAGGGTGCTTCCATGCACACAGCACCGCACATCTGTGGGAATGTGGGGGTGTCCTTCATACCTTCATAGTTTCCCCTGCTTCCACACACCCCCCCAAACTGAATTACTCAGGAGCAATTTGTCCAGTGTTTTCATATTAGTCCATTTTTTTTTTTAACCCAGAAAATCCTTGAGGAATACAAAATGGATCTCTGGCCCAGTCTGTGAGGCGTCATTCTGTGTCTGATGCTGAACAGGAGTAGGGATAAGGACAAAAGATTACCAGAAGAAGAAAAAAATAAATGCTAGGAACGGATCAGCCTGCTCCCGGACCTTCCTCTGGTCTGAAAGGTGCCCCACAGCTTCATGCACTGTTAAAGGTAAAGTATTTGCCATACAAGCCTCAGGACCAGTGTTTGATTCCCCAGAGTCCATGTAAAGAGCCAGGCAAGGTGCTGTGTGCTTTTAATCTCAGCACTGGCACATCCCTGAGGCTCCACCGACCAGCCTGCTTCACCTAGTCAGCAAGTCCTCAACTCAAAAAGCAAGGTGGGGTCTAGAGCGACGGCTCAGTACTTAAGAGCACTTTTTGCTCTTGCAAAGGACCTAGCTTCAGTATCTAGCACCCACATGGTGACTTACAATCATCTGTGACTTCAGTTCTAGAGGACCGGACACCCTCATCTGCTGTCCATGGCCTCCTGCACATATGTGACCACCAAAAAAAAAAAAAAAAAAAAAAAGCAGACAAACACTCATACACAGAAGTAATATTTTTTGAATGTGGGTGGCTCCTAAGAAATGATACCCAAGGTTTACCTGGCCCCAAAACATATGTATGCACACAATAATATTAGTGATAGCAATGAATTAAATAAAATCCATTGATTACAACCTGACTTCCCTACACTTGGTGATTTATGAACAGCATTCAGTCTTGAAATCTAGGATATAAGGTCAAGGTAGATATGAGCCTACAAATTTATTCTTTATATCAACAGCTAATTTTATATGAGTTTGATATGAGTCATCTGAGAGGGGAGAACTCCAGTTGGGAAAATGTCTCCATAAGTTAGGGCTGTAGGCAGGCCTGAAGAGTATTTAATGATTGATGGAGGAGGGCCCAGCCCACTGTGGGTGGAGCCATCCCTAGGCTGATGGTCCTAGATGCTAAAAGAAAACAGGCTGAGCGAGCCATGGGGAGCAAGCCAGTAAGCAGCATCCCTCCATGGCCTCTGCATCAGTTCCTGCCTCCATGTTCCTGCCCTATTGGAGTTCCTGCCTTGGATCCCCTCACTGGGTTGTGTAGTCCTACAGGGGGCAGAAGAGGACCATGGGACCCCATAGATGTTGTTCATGACCAGTTCATGCCAAATGAGGCAATGAGCTCAGGGATCTTTCCATCCCCACTTCCCCAGTGCTGGGCTTACAAGCACGTGCCACCAAGCCCAGTATTTTTCTTTTTTAAACATGGATTCTGAGGTTCGAGTTCAGGTCTTCACGCTTATGAAAACAAAAACAAAACAAAACAAAGCAAAACATTGGAGACTCATTCAATTTCAAAAGGCCAATTCAGAGGTGGCAAGCAACCTTGTCCTGGATCTACGGCCATGTTGCTAAGCATTACTCCCTGGGAACTGGCCCGAAGATTCTGTAGAGAGCCCAGCCAAGAGCCACAGGACGGCCAGTCATGTCCTGACTCTCAGTTCCTAGAGACATGTGTGTCCACACATGAGAAGAGCCATAGTGTAGCATTGAAAAACCATAAAGAAGCGGGACTGATAAGCTCTTCCCGGGGCCGTAATCCAGCCCCATTCATCTTGTTTTCTCTGCCTGAGTAACGGGCAGATGTCACTGCCAGCGGCTCCCAAGGGATTGATTGCAGCCACCATTTCTGAAAGGCTCCACAGATTCAGCTCCATCCCAGCTCTTGAGGCATTTTTCAAGCCAAGAAAGGAGAATTTCATTTAAAAGACCAACAGCCATGAGTAACCTCCCCATTGGGTTCCGATTCGATCCCGTTGACAGACTCTAAACATTCAGAAGGTTGAATACGTCTCCGGCTTTTGTCTAATTACCTCACCTTGTAACAATTACCGCAGCGGCAGACGTGAAAAACCGGGAGCTGCCTGCCAGGCAGCCCTGTGACTTGCAGATGGGGCCCTTAAAGACGCATCACTCCATGGACATTATCAGGCACCTACTGTATGCTTGCGGCACACGGAGAATGCAGGTTCAAGACAGAAGAGTCACCTGTTCTCGTGTCAAATAAAGCACTGAGAACAGACAAATGAGATCATACCAGAAAGCGATAAAGGCAAAGAAGAGAGCTAAACTTGGTGACATGGTGATCCCACGGGCTGATGGGAAAGCCACGACCTTCCTTACTTGAACTTTGCCCTTTCCTTCTTCCCTGCATCACCATCTACACCCAATCTACAAGAGTGAAGGCTGCTCCCTTTTCTGATTGGCTGTGGTCTTGAGCATCCACTCTGATTGGTTTAGGGTATTGGTCTTGCATTCGGATTGGTTGAGGTATTGAGTGTCCCTTCTTATTGGCCAAAATGTTGTGGCTGATCGTTCCATACCTTCTCATACATTTGTTAAGGATACCAAGAAGTCCTGTGGCCTAAACCAATATCTTTGGGTCTCCCAAGGGCTTCTTTCCCTTGTGAGGAATTCAGATTTCATTACAGAAAGGTATTTGCCTACTACCCAGCCCAAGAAGCGGCCACAATGTAGCCATTGCCAATCTACCTATATCATTTTATCTTCCCATCAGCAAGCATATTTTCCAAAAATAGCAAAGCTACCCACGGTCCCCCATTCCATGAATCTCTGACCTTAGGGTCTTGGTTAGGGTTTCTTTTGCTGTGATAAAAACACTATGACCATAAAGCAAGTTGGGGAAGAAGGGACTTATTTGGCTCACACTTCTATATTGCGGTTTATCATTGAAGGAAGTCAGGATGGGAACTCAAACAGGGCAGGATCCTGGAGGCAGGAGCTGACTTCTTATTGGCTTGCTTCTAAAACCCAGGACCACCAACCTACCATGAGCAGGGGCCCTCCGGGACAGTTCGCTAATTGAGAAATGCCTTACAGCTAAATCTAAAGGAGACGTTTCCTCAACTGAGGCTTCTTCCTCTCTGATGACTCTGATTTGAGTCAAGTTGACACACAAAACCAGCCAGTACTCTGCGATTCCTCCAAACTAGAATTGGGGTCTGTGAATGGGTTTCTGGGCACTTTGACCATTAAAATACACATGTGTTCATGAGTACTTAGGTGACGTTGGAAACTTGATTCTCAGAGGTCATACCACACCCCTCCCTTCACACCAGGAGGGCACCATGTTGTAAGGAAACCCAGAGCAAACAGGGGCCACATGAAGACACTAACTCTCTAGTCAGCCCAGTCCAGGGGCCAGACATCAGTGGGCAAGGCTTTGGTGGCTTTGTCTCCAGCAACTTCTGAGCTCTCCAGCTGAGGTGCAGACACAGAGAGGCAGAAACCAGGCTCCTTGCTCTGCTCTGCCTACATCAGACCCCAGAGAATCTGGTAGCAGCAGAAAATGCTGCTGTATGGCCTTAATTTCAGGGGCAACTTTCCTAGCAGCAATGATGAACACAATCCTCCATACGATTAGGGTCACCTCCCCTGCTGTTCTTGCCCACACATAGACTGGCCCAGTAACTGCTTCCTGAACAGAGAGGAAAGTAACGATAGAAACACAGGGAGCTTAGAGATTTCATGTCAGTATTACCTTCCTTACTTTCTCAGAGCAGAGGAAGAGGAGGAACCAGGAGGTGGGGGTAGGGATCATCACTACTTCTTCCCACGTTAGCAAGCTGAGCTCTTCAAGGTCTGGAGACAAGAGGGCAGGACCCAACATAACCACCACCTGACCCTACTTCACTACTGCTATGAAGTACAAGAGCTGAATCTCTGCGTGCTTTTTATTTAATTGGTGTGTGGGGGGGTGTTGTTGTTCTTTTGTTTTCTAGATTTTTGTTGCTTTTGTCTGAGACGGGGTCTCTCTATATAGAACTCACTATGTAGACCAGGCTGACCTTAGACTCATAAGATAAACCTGTGGGGCTGGAGAGATGCAGCGGTTAAGAGCACCTGACTGCTCTTCTGGAGGTCATGAGTTCAAAGCCCAGCAACTACATGGTGGCTCACAACCACCAGTAACAAAAATTAATTAATTAATTAATTAATTAATTAAAATAAAAAGATCCACCTGCCTCTCCCTCCCAAGTGCTAAAATTAAAAGTGTGTGCCACCCTGCCAAGCTACAAAATTTATTTACTTTATATGTATGAGTGGGGTTTTTTTTTTTCTTGCATGTATGTCTCTGAAGCCATGTGTGCCTGGTGCCTGCAGAAGTCAGAAGGCGGCATCAGATTCCCTGAAGCTGGAGTTACAGTTTTGAGTCTCCAAATAGGAGCTGAGCATTGTACCTGGTTCTCTGCAAGAGCATCAGGTGCTCCTAACCACTGAGCCACCTCTCCCTCCCAAGATGTATTTATTTTATATAGATTTATTTATTTTATATATGGAGTGTTTTTGCCTATGTGTGTACATATATGCACTACATGTATGTAGTGCCCACAGAAGCCAGGAGAGGGCGTCGGGTCCTCTGGAGCTGGAGTTACCCATGGTTGTGAGCCTCCCTAGAAGAGCTGGGACTAGAACCTGGGTCCTCTGCAAGAGCATTCAGTGCTCTTAATCACTGAGCTATCTGTCCAGACCCTTCTGCATGCTTTTAAAACCTCCAACCAGATGGCTTCAGTCTCAAGAATGAAGGTTGTACTGGCTAGTTTTGTGTCAACTTGACACAGCTGGGGTTATCACAGAGAAAGGAGTTTCAATTGAGGAAATACCTCCATGAGATCCAGCTGTAAGACATTTTCTCAATTAGTGATCAAGGGGGAAAGGCCCCTTGTGGGTGGGACCATCTCTGGGCTGGTAGTCTTGGTTCTATAAGAGAGCAAGGAAGCCAGTAAAGAACATGCCTCCATGGCTTCTGCATCAGCTCCTGCTTTCTGACCTGCTTGAGTTCCAGTCCTGACTTCCTTCAGTGATGAACAGCAGTATGGAAGTGTAAGCTGAATAAATCCTTTCCTCCCCAATTGCTTCTTGGTCATGATGTTTGTGCACGAATAGAAACCCTGACTAAGACAAAGGTCAACAGCCGAAGTGTGAACCCTGACAAGGTGAAGTTCTTAACTGATCCCCTATGTCAGTCATGAGTTCTATCAAACCTTGTGATCCAGGGGCTGTGATGACTTTCCCAGGAACATGACCTTCTAGAACCATCCTTTTGTCTCTCCTCATTCAAAGATGATATTTTTCCCTCAGACATAAATACTCAAGGAAACTTCATCTCATGTCTTCAAACCACCCTATGAGGCAAAGATTAATCAAAAATAAATGAATATGGTGTAAACAAGAGAGGAAGGGGCGAGTGAAGACCCACCCTATTGTCCCATTTCCTGTTCATCAAACCCCAGACTCCAGTAGGCACCCAGGATGGGCTATTTTTACTAATTGCTGAACAAGAAAACCGGCTTTGATATCATGAGGCCGAACCTGAGGGAGTCATTATTAACAGATGAAAAAAAGGCATCCCATTGGTGTGTGAGAGGACTCGCTCGTACACTTTCCCATTTCATTAGGAGACTCTTCTGTGGGTTTTTGACAGTTACCTTGAGCAGAATTAGGCTAAGAACTGATAATTGTCTGTTGCTTATGGCATAGCCATGCCCTCCCTGTGGGCGACAGTGGCTCTGCAGCCCACATGCACACACAAACACACACACACACACACACAGAGAGAGAGAGAGAGAGAGAGAGAGAGAGAGAGAGAGAGAGGGAGGGAGGAGTGGGAAGCTGGCTCTGCAAGCTGCCTCCCATCCTCCCCTCCCCCCCCCCTTGTTCTGAGCTGAGATGACAGGTAACAAAAATGGAGATGAATCAGAATTCCACAGCCCCCTCAGGGATACATAATTGAGTACTTGTGTGCCCCCCACACACATACACACATCACAGAGGAGGGGGTTCCCTGTCAGCCTGCCTGTCACAATCCCCTGTGTTTAAAGCATGCTGCTAAGTCCTGGGGTGGGAGGGGGAGGCCTTTTATCAGGAGCAAGAGTCTATCTCTGATCCTAAGTGCTCCCATCAGGGGACAGGAAGGTGCTCCCAGCAGAGCTTCCAGCTCTCAGGTAGACAAGCAAAGTCAGGATCCAACCTCAAGGAAGCTGGCTGGTGCCTCTGCTGCTTTCTGAAAGCCTGGGTTCAATGGCTGTCAGATGAATCTGACCCAAGCTCCCTTCTCAGTGTCTCCTAAGCACATGTCTCTGGAGGCTGTAGCAACTGGCCTTTAGTGGCCCTTCTCAGTTGGCGTAGCTTTCTAGATCTTCCCTTCTTTCCCCATTGATCACAAGCTCTGCTTGGATCAGTGTGGGAGCCGGGCTCAGAGGAAACAGAGGCAAGAACCTAGTTGCATAAAAGAAAAGGGCTACAAGATTTGTTTATTTTATATGGTGTCTGACACCAATGAGAGACTCAAGTTCGAATCTCATACCACTGCTTCTCAATGGGGTGACCCTCAACACCTTCATCTCTCTGAAGTCCTGGCCCAGGATAAATCAGACAAGCTTCCACGGTCATTGTGAAGATATGAACTGGTGTAGGGGTGGGCTTCACCCATATGCAACAGCCAGACTTCATTCACAACACAGCCCATCGCAGACCAAAGGCTCTGTGGGCATGAATTCCTGTTACAACCAACAGTATCCACCACATTACAGAGGGACCTAGCTCTCAGAACAAAATAGAAAAGGTTACACATCAGTAATCCCAGAATTAGGAGGCTGAGGCAGGAGGATTCTCGTGAATTTGATGGCAGTCTAGGCTATACAACAGGAGCCTGCTTTATCTGTCTGTCTATCTATTTCTCACTCTTTGTCTTGTTGGTTCTCTCTGTCTCTATGTCTTCTCCGTCTGTCTGACTCTATCTCTCCCATACCCCCACTCTGAGATGGCTTTCACTCTACCGCTACACCCAATAAACTTTTTGACCTAGGAAAAGAAAAAGAAAACTAAAATACAGAGTCAAGAGCTTACTGCCCAAACTTGAGGGCCTGAGTTCAGATCCCTGGCTCTTATGTAAAAGCCAAACATCAAAGTATATGTCTGTCATTCCAGTACATGGAGGTGGAAACAGGGGGGTCCCTGGGGCTCTCTGGACAGCCTTTCCAGCTAGTCAGTGAGTCCAAGGTCATTCGGAAACCCTGTCTCAGAAAGATGGTGGCAAGCAAGAGAAGAAGATGCCTGACCCCTAACACCAAGGCCTGGCATTCGTAGCATGTGTGCATGCACAGCCACATAGGAAAACAAGGCTAGGGAACAGTGTAAGAAACACAGAGGTGAGAGAGTTGAGTTCTGCCAGGGAGAGGTCAGAGGCCACCTCCCCAAAGAGTCAGCTCCTTTCTCAAGCTCCTTCAAGTTGACCAACTTCAAAACCAGACAGCTTTGAGTCTCCCCACCCCACCCCCAGGGAGCCAGCCTGTGCCCTCTCTGCTACTTGGGCTTGTCTTTCTAAGCATGGCATTAGAATTACCCTCCCCGCTTTCCATCCCAGACCATAGGACACCCCAAAAGAGTCACAGGGGACCCACTCAGTCCTCAGTCCCCCACTGCTTATGAAAACTGTCCAACTGCTTGTGGGTGGGCAGAGTCCTAAGGGACACTGCCAGGAATGACAAAGAATAACAATGTGGAGCTCTCCAGACCAAAGAAAATTACATCATTTCATCTTTCTGGGTCTGACTTTCTACAGCAGAAGGTGGGAGATTGTACCTTAAGGATTCTATGTCCCACCCACATAATCCCAGCTAATATGTTAGCTTTCAAGATAGTTCCATGGCAAGATGATTCCAAGGAACACCTAAGGGTCCCTTAACCTTGTGACTCAGTAGTGCTCAGAGTGTAGCTATCCAACCAGTAGTCTTTGGTAGATACTTGCTAAAAACATCAAATCCTTGGGCACCATCTAGCCCGACCGCATCACAAACCCTGGGCTGGAGCCCAACTGAAAAGCTCTTGGGGAAATCAGACACTTGTTCAAACATGGGGGCCACAGGTATTATAACATGAAAACACACAATTCTACCTCACTTGTCTGAAAGACCATTCTGAATCCTGTGGTCAATGGTCGAGAGATGAATCTGGAGAGACAGATCATCAGTTAAGAGCACTTGCTGCTCTTACAGAGGACTAGAGTTCCAGTCCCAAGATCCCCATTGGATGGCACCCTCTTTTGGCTCCATGGGCACCTGCAGTCTTATACACACACACACACACACACACACACACACACACGTGTGCGCTCACGTGAAGTAACTTTTTTTAAAGGTTGAGTGTTCCTGGTCTCTTGTCATCATTTTTAAAAAAGCAATCCCAGAGAGGTGATGTGTCTCCCTTACTGACAGCTCCCTGGTCCACACAGCTCCTAAGAAGGGAGCGCTGTCCTAAGGACAGTTAATAAAAGGGAGGGAGGAAAAGTGTGGACTGGAGTTCAATAATCTTATTTAGCACATATACTCAGGCCAGCACCTTGGAGAGAGACAATAGCAGCGACTGGGAAACATAGCTGTGGTGCAGGCTTAACACTGACACCAACTTCTCTACCCTCTGTGACACTCCAGTTTTCCTCCCACCACAGACCGTAGCCCCGGGTATACGCCAGCACATAAACCAAGAGCCGGATCGACTGGTGCATCCCTCTAAATGGAATAGATAGATTGCCTTGTAATTTAGTAGTCTCCCATGGGGTACGCTCAGACAAAGCCATGGACACAGCCAAACAGTGTTTTATGCATCTAGCGATATAAGCGCTATCAAATGCTGTATAAATCCAGACCCAGGTAATAAAGTCAGTGTCGTAAAAGACCCATGCGATGCTGTAATTGATGCCCCTGGTAACCTCCCAAAAACATAGCAATAACTCAAGTCAGGTGTGGAGATCTCCTACTCAGCCTCTCTCTCTCTCTCTCTCTCCAGATAAGCTAGGGTGAACTTTAGACCATGAAAACAAGATCACTGGTTAGCACTTTGAAAGGGCCTCTACAGGCTTCTGAGGTTTGACTCCACGGCTCTAGCCCCACCAATTCCTAGTGGCCCCAGTGAAGGTTAGACAAACGGCCCCAGAGCTACTGCTTGAAGTCCCAGCCAGGGGCATTATGTATGTATGCAGAGGACAGCTGTAAATTTTCTTCCCTGGCCATCACCTCTGAGATCTGCATCCAGAATACACCACACCAGCTTTATTTCAAGTAAAGTTTACTTCAAGTAGGCTTGCATGCTGGCCATGCAGAATCTATGTCTAAATTCTGAGTCTTGAGGAAAGATGTACTCTGAAACACCAGTCCCAACCAAGGTCTTTAGCAACAAATCACAGAAAACCAGCTCAAACAGGCCTAAGTGAGAAAGGCAGGTTGAGGAAGGAAACAAGGAAGAGAGAGGTCCAAGTTTGTCTGGTCAGCTACACCCCCATCCAAATCTGATCACTGGGAGGGAGCCCAGAAAATGTGAAAAGACTTCAACCAAAAGGAAAAAAAAATCTCAAGAAACGTCTTCCAACAGAGTGAGGGCAGGTGGGTAAAGGAACAGAGGATGATCAAAATCATGGGGTCCCTCAGAGATCCCCTGAACCCTTGTTGCAAGGTTCAGAACAACACAGAGCCTTCCATGAGAAGTGTTACAGTTTAAATGTGAGTGTGCCCATGGGCTCTGTGCTAGGCATGGTTGCAGCCAATGGCTTCTCGGAGGGCTCTTGCCTCGTCCTTAAGTGCCACAGCTTAGTGGGAACTGGAGACAGGTAGGAGGTAGCTCTGATTGGACCAAGGGCAAGCTGTGTTCTCATTGGTCAAAAGAGAGGTTGTTTTCTGGCTGGGCATGGTGGTGCACACCTTTAATCCCAGCACTCAGGAGGCAGAGGCAGGCAGATTTCTGAGTTCAAGGCCAGCCTGGTCTACGAAGTGAGTTCCAGGACAGCCAGGGCTATACAGAGAAACCCTGTCTCGAAAAAACCAAAGAGAGAGAGAGAGAGAGAGAGAGAGAGAGAGAGAGAGAGAGAGAGAGAGAGAGAGAGGTTGTTTTCTGAGTGTCCATAAGGACACTTTGTTCTGATTGGTCAGCAAGACTTGTTTATGGGACAATATAGGTGGGAGATATAGGTCACCAGGGATATGCCCTTGACGCTCTGTGTTGCCCTGACTCCGTCCTGCCTCCCCTCCCTGTTTCCTATCTGCCAGGATGTGAGCAACCTCCTCCTCCTCCACGTGTTCCTACTGCCATGCTGTTCCGCCATGGGTCGAGCAACCCTCTGAAACCTGAGCCAAACTTCAGTCCTTCCCTGTAAGCTGTTATGGCTTGTATTTTGGTCATAGCAACATGCAGCAATAGAATAGAATACTATTCTAGGCAAATGCTCATGAAACTAAAACCGGAATGGAGGTTTTTCTTTTTTTTTTCTTTCTTCTTTTTTTTTCTTTTATTCTTTTCTCTTTCTTTTTTCTTTTCTCTTTTTGCCTGAAGATAAAAGGTAACAGGCTTCAAACGAGTAGGGCTTTGACTCCTGAACAACTCCCTAACCTCCAAGGTGAACAGCTAAGGACACACAGAAAGAAAACAGAAGGCTGTAATACTTAACATCTGTGCTGTGACAGAAGAGGCTGCCTCTTAGGTAAGGAGCCGCTTGTCACTGAGAGTGACCAACCAGCAAAGGCTATGTCCATGTTAGGAGCGAGACATCACAATTTCACCCATCTCAGGATCCCCTAAAATACCCATCCCAAATCTAGCATAGTAATGACTTAGATAATAAATCCTGTCCCGTCCTGCTCATCCTAGCCTGCTGCCTCTTTCCCACCCCTGGACTATGACTGTAATAAAATACTGAAGCACTGGCCAGTGCCACAGCCGGCACTCCAGAGATGCCTAACAAGCAGATGATGTCACAGTGACAGATGCTGCCAGACGGGGAAATCCATCACATCTGTCCAGGAGAACAAAGAACAGGAGAGAACGCACTGCTCGGGACTGGTGGCTCCATGTTAAGAACCAATGCATCTCTGAGGTGAAGAAAAGAGCCTAGAAGTGGGGGGTCAGTGTCAGATCTGTCTACAGGGCCAAGGCTGGGACCTGGCTGCCTCTTTAAATGGCAGCATGCATGTAGATGCAAGCCCATCCCCAAACCACACATATTGCAATGTGCATCTATGCTGAAGAAGATAGGTGTCACTTAATAAGAGTTTTTGCAGTGCCACTGCCCAGAAAACAATGGAGATCACAAAGAAACAGAGGTGCAGTGTTCAGTGTTCAGAACGCTTGTTCAGAGCCAGACTTCAGGGCACATGCCTTTAATCACAGCACTTCGAAGGCAGAGGCAGGCAGATTTCTGAGTTCGAGGCCAGCCTGGTCTTCAGAGTGAGTTCCAGGAAAGCCAGGGCTACACAGAGAAACCCTGTCTGGAAAAACCAAGAAAAAAAAAAAAAACATTTACAGGGAGGACATTCAGTGATGAAGGAATGTAAAATGTGTATATTGTTATACAGAAACAAACAAACAAAACAAACAAACAAAACAAACCTCAAAACAAAAACAAACCAGAATGCTTGTTCAGAAAGCACTCTTCAGCATGTTATCACAGTCATAGTTCCAGGATGGGGCAGAGGCAGCAGGCTGGGTTGAATGGGACGGGGCAGGGTTTATTACCTAAGTCATGACTATGCCTGCTGTGGTGACAGGCAGGATATGGTCCTTGCAGCCTAAGGCACGACTTCCCTGTAAGAGTCAGGCTACATTCACTAATCTGTGTGTTACTTCTGCAGATCAGCTGGTACCAGCAACTTGGATCTTGCTTCCTTGGTCATGGGACGTGTTCCCATGAGAAGGGACCCATCGCAGTCACAATGACAGCCACACTGAGAGGGCCATGGAAAGGGAGTGATGCTGTATTCCAGTCTCTATCACCATGATGTTGTATTCCAGTCAAACCATCATGGTCACAAAGCAAAGCATCAAAGGGAACCAGAGTAGGGACACATCCAGGTACTGGCAGTATTATTTTGTGTCAAAGTGGTCATGGTTATTATTGCTATCCCAACCCATGTCCAGCCACGGATGTTGGGGTGAGCCACTCACCATCCCAACGCAGACCTGTCCAAGAGAGCCTGGACCTAAAGTGAGGTCCTAGACAGGACAGTGGGTGGGCATGTGGCACCAACAAGGATATAATGTCTAAGAAACCAAAAGCAGAGCTGTTCAGGGTCACCTGCCCAACTCTCTCCCCACCTTCCACCTGAGCTGTCCACGCAGCAGGTGGCAGAACTCAAGTCCCTCACCAACACCTGTTGCCTAACAACCCACAGGGCCCATGGCAGAACACAAAATAAGAAGGCCTAGCCTGTGGCCGACAAGCTCACACCTGCCTCTGGAGCTCTGGAGCCTGCCCAGGCACGGCCTCCTGACTTATGGGGTGCAGTATCTTCAGCACAAGCTTTAGATCAGCCGTGGAGCTTGGTGACATGTCCATGTCCACTTGGTGACCTAGAGGATATGTCCCTAAAGATCACCCCAACAGCAAGTGTCCAGTAATAATAGAAAAGCTGTTAGGCACTTGCTCATCATTGACACCAAATACCTCACAGAGCACCCAAAGGAAGGGAGGGCAGTTTGTCTTGGCCCCGGGTTCGAGGCTGCATGGCAGCAGGAGATTGCAAAGTGATTCCTCATATCTCAGGGATCAAGAAACAGCTGATTCAGAAGCAACCCAGCTTATAGCCCCCAAAAGGTCCACCCACCAGTAACCTACTTCCTCCAGCTAAGCTCTGCCTCCTAAAGGTTCCACACCCTCTCCACAGTGCCACCTGCTGGGCATTGAGTGTTCAAACACAGGGACCTGTGGAGGACATTTCATACCCAAAGCATAACAGATACCAAACCCCAGTAAAGGAGCCCACTGAGAGCTATCAGACCTGGTGTGGAAGAAAGTGGGAGCTCTGGAGACCTCTGCTGAGCTAGAGAGATCTAGGTGTGCTGTGACAGGAGCCCAGTCTTCATACATTTTCTAGCTTTCCACAATGTGTCCATCATTCTCCCCTGAGAGCTTGCCAAGGCCTGTGAGATGCCCTTCTGAGCCCTGTAAAACATCAGGTCTGATCACAGCTTCTGTCTCAAGGCAGCTGGTGGTGGAGCACATGCAGCCAGTCAAAGCAGCATCTCTGTGGGCATCTTCTGCCCCAGAGGGTCTGTGAGATGCCCTTCTGAGCCCTGTAAAACATCAGGTCTGATCACAGCTTCTATCTCAAGGCAGCTGGTGGTGGAGCACATGCAGCCAGCCAAAGCAACATCTCTGTGTGCACCTTCTGCCCCAGATGCTGTGAAACCAACAGATTTATTCCACTCCTGAGACTGGGTTTTGACAGCCACAGCCTGGAGATGCTAAGCATGTTGGTTAGGATTTGGTTGCAGACAACAGAGGGCACATTGGGCCAGCAGGGACAGAAAAGGGCTTCTCAGAGAGAGTCAAGGAACAACACAGGCAAGCAGGCAAGCAGACACACACACACACACACACTTTAGAACCTTCGTGCCACACAACAGACCCAGGGCACTAGGAAGACCCCGTCCCTCATATGAGGAAGCCACCAGCCAATAGGGAGTTGCCACCATGGGCACTAGCTCAAAAATCATGCCACCAAGGCCACCAGGTGAAGGCCACCACAACAGGGCCACAAGGGTAGACTGCCACCGTGACACCAGTATCCAGTACCATCCCTGCTAGGGTCCTCACAGCCTACCTCACCACTCTTCATAGTCAGGCACAGACATTGAAGCTTCTGCTAAGGCTTCCTCCAGAAAGTGACCCTGGCTTCACCTCATCCCCACCAAGTACACCAAGACCAAGACATTCTCAATAATGATGTTAATGCCATCACAAAAGAACAGGCTATCCTCTTGAGTTGATGAAATGCAAGTATGCTGGTTTATTATAATAGTTATTAGCTTGAGAGAATCTAGAGTTATCTAAGAAGAGAGTCTCAAGGAGGGATTGTCTACATCAGGTTGGCCTGCAGACATGGTCTATGTGGCTTTATCTTGATTACATTAATTGATAAACAAAGACCTAGCCCACTGTGGGAGGCACCATTCCCTAGGCAGGGGAACCTGAAGTGCACATGAATGGGGAAATGGAGCTAGCATAACCAAGTAAGTGACCATGTGTGCCTTCCTTTGATTACTCTTTCTGACTATTGATGCATGTGACAGCAATGTGACCAGTTAGCCTCATGCTCCTGCCTCCATGCCTTTACCCACCGCAGTAGACATCCCTCTGGAACAAGTATCCTTGGAAGAAAAAGGATAAATCCTTTCTCCCCTAAACTGTCTTTGTCAGGGTGTTTTATCACAGCAACAGAAATGAGACTAATATAAACTAAAACAAGTGAGCGCTACCCTGTCACTATGAGAGTACCACATGTCTGAGAATGGGGAGAGGGGGGTCACAGAGAGAAAGTCAGATCCAAGAAATGAAAGAAAGGGATTAAGCCCCAGCTCCTAGATCCAACTATGTCCAATGCCAGAACACTAAACTTTTCTTATGTCAACCAAAAGGGAAGAATTTTTGCTCTCTCTTAGTTTTCCTTTTCCTACAACCAAAAGTATTATGAGACTATGACCCCAGGGCAAGGAAACCTTAATATTAAGTATAAAACTCTAGTCAGTGTGAATCAGAGAATATATAACCTATCCCCTGGGTGGGTTGAATCAGCAACAACAACAACATAGAAATCTCACACTGCAAGGGCTGGAGAGATGGCTCCATGGTTAAGAGCACTGACTGCTCTTGCAGAGGACCTGGGTTCAGCTCCTAGCCCCCACATGGCAGCTCACAGACATCTGTAACTCCAGCTCCAAGGGCACTGAGCCTTCTTCTGGCCTCCCCGCTACTGCACACACATGCACATACCCACTCACAGACACACCCAAATACATACCATTAATTAAAAATAATAATAAATAATGTTTGAGACAGGGCTTCTCTGTGCAGCCCTGGCTGTCCTGGAACTTAATCTGTAGACCAGGCTGGCCTTGAACTCACAGAGATCTGCTTGCCTCTGCCTCCTGTGTGATGAGATTAAAGGAGTGTGCCATCACCACCTAGCATAAAAAAAGTATGAAAAATCTTACTTCTCCTTAAGAATTAATCCAAATCCTGGATCTCCTCCACTCATCATGTCTCTTCCCACCTCCCCTGTCAGTCATCCTAATCTGCCCTCCCACCCAGTCTCAGGCTGGACCAAGACTCAAGAAAGAATGTAACAGGTCATTTGAGGGTCTCTGTCTTTCATCTTCTACACCAGCTCTTCCCAGCATCTCTCCATTAACCTTTCTCCTCTTTTTCCTTCTGTATATTTCTAGGATTCCTGAGATTTTCCTAGCAAAACCTCTCTCAAGAACCATGCCCACAGAAACAGAACCACGAGGCTTATAAAAATAGCTATTTGAATGCACCGCAATAACAAATGCGGAATAACACAAAATCAACACCCAAAACTCCTGGGAATTCGCGGTAGCAGAACAGCCCAGAGCTTGATGAAGGGGGAACGGGGAGAGAAAACTAAATTTCACTACGCAGCAAAGAGCTGAGTCCGCTTCGAGGTTAGTCTGAGAAACAGGCAGCCGCATGTCAGAAAACAGATTACACCCTCCTGAGTTCCCCACAGTGTCTTCAGTCTTCACCCTCTGCAGCTGGGTCCTTCAGAAGAAAAGAAGAAAAGACTGACACCCCAAAGTCAAATGAAATCAAGCCTGGTTTGAAAAGCAAAATGTGAGCATGCATTTGTTGTGCAGGCTGGGGGGATGTTCTTGGGGAATGAGGTCCTTGGGATGGCAGCACCTGTTTCCTCAGGACTAGGGCAGAAGAGCTAAAGGCAGCCATGGCTGCCAGCGTGTTCACTTGGGAACATCCATGCGGCACCCACTGTGTCCACAGGATGCTCAGGACACAGGAGGCAGAAAAGAGTGCAGAGCAGTGAGAGTTACCCTGCAGAGGTCATCACCAAGGGGACACTGGTGCAAAGTAAGTAGCCATCACTGGCTGGCAGGCTGAGAAAGAGAACATGGCTCCATAGTAAGCCCCTGCCTAGAATCCCCCAGTGAGAGGCTGGGAGTGTGGCTCAATGGTGAGTGCTTGCCTAGCATGTACAGGGCCCTAGGGTCATACCCAGCACCCCACAAGAAGTAAAGGAAAAGCTGAGATCACACCAGTGAGGGAGATGAGCAGGACACTGGGGGACAGGACAGCCTATCTAAGGTGGAGACATCAAGGCATGGGCTGAGGGATAAGGGGGAAGCTGGGGACAGCAGCGGCATCACATCCATTTGGAGCTCCCCAAAGGCCACCTGCAGCAGTAGCCACAGATTCTGAGCACAGTTCCCCACCAAGAGCACTTGCTGCTCTCTGTCTGGATTCCTACCCAACAGCACACAGGTCTAGCCAGTTGCTTAGACATCCCAAGCCCCAATTGTCTTCTCCTTCCTCTTCTCCATTTTCTTTTCCTTATCATGGTGCCTGCCATTACCCACAATGCACTACTGCACTACTGAGTCTATGTCTCAGCATATAGGAACCCAAACTCAACGGCTATAAAAAGATGATGAAAAAGAGAAGGGTTCTCTGAAACCCCCCCAAGGCCAAGATTTGGGCTTTCCAAATGGAAGAGAAGCCAGGCTGGGGTACAAGACTGGTCATAGGACACATCAGCCAGGGACAGGCAGATCTGTACTTTTGTAGCTACCTGCACAATAGCAGGACTCTTCTAGAGAAAGCAGAGGTGGGATATACTATTGTCACACACAGGGGGGTGTTAAGACCCAGCTCCCTCTTTGGGAGAAATCAGGAGCCCCAAGCATCTGCCAGTAGATGAATGGACAACCAGAACATGGCCCTTGCCTCCAGGGAATACCATTCAGCCATTAACATGAAAGAAGGACAGTTGTCTAGTACATGTAGATGAGCCCCAAGTGTTCCGTTAGCTCCCCATACTTCACAGCTACTTTATTAGGAGGCATCTCAAGTAAAGTGAATCCAGTAGAGATGCAGACAGTAGCCATTGATGGCTGGGGGAAGGAACAAAGGAATGGACTTCTTATCAACTCAAGAGGATCTGGAATCTTCTTGGAAGGGAAGACTCCAGATATACCTTTGTGGGGTTCTCTAGGCCAAGCTAACTAAGGAGGGAAGACCCATGGAGTGTGGGCAGTGCCATCCTATGGGCTGGGGTCCTGGACTGAATAAAAAGGAGACAATGAACTGAGCACCAGTGTCCATCTCTCTCTGCTTCCTGACTGTGGATACAATGTGACCAGCTGTCTCCCACTCCTGCCATCATGCCTTCCCCATCATGGTAGACTGTATCCTTCAGACTGTATCTAAAATAAACCCTTCTTTCCCAAAGTGGCTTGTGTCAGATATTTTGTCACAGTAACAGTGACTAACACAGGTGGTGTCAACACAGCACAGCAACCACACACAATCACACACACACACACACACACACACACACACACACACCAGGGTCTGAAGCTGTTGTTTCTCATTATGAAAGTTCACCGTGGAGATAAACGGAACCTGCCTCGGTGGAAGGCAGAGAAGCCAATCAAAACTTGGAGAGGTCAGTCCATTGGCAAGGTCAGCAGAGAAGGGGATAGGCTGAGGTGGCCCTACAGATTCACTGTCTGGCCTTGCCAGGCTCCAACGTTGGCAGAACACTTTGTGCAAGGCAGTCGCTCACTCTCTCTGCAGCCTGCCCTGGAATGAGCTCCCTGTTAGCCTCTTTTTAGCATAGGTAAGAAACAAGGCTACCTAGGTGCCAACTCCCCAACCATTGACAGGAAGATACAGCCTCCTGACTCTAAGACTTGTCATTGAGAATTAGTCTGGCTTGAGGTACCTGAGAGCCATCCATCCACCCACCCCACCTGACCACAGGCTCTGGGAACAGGCCATAGAGAACATTAGAAAAGGAGGCATCTGACTAACCTCTCATCATAGGCCCCACCCTCACCATGAGAGCTGTCACCTACAACAGAGCCTCAGGTGACATGCAGGTGTAATATTCTCCCCGGAGAAGCAGAGTTCATTCTGAGGTATTTTTCTGATACCTTAGAAGACACACGGGACCTTCTTATAAACCATGCAAAGAGCAACTGACCCCTCTGGGGACTAAAGGAACCCATCCAATTATGGCTCCTGAGCCTCTCCCAACAGCCACACCCTCAGTCACATCTGGGCTTGGCCTGATGGAGTTTCAGTCCTAGATTAACACATTGACCAAAGACAGTGACAATCAGAGACTTCTGTTTGGGATCATCAGACGCTCCACATTCTGGACCATCAGAGCCACCCACCCATCAGAGAAATCAGTAGACTGAGGCATCTAGCCTTCTCCAGACTAGAATGTGTCATATGAAAGTGATGTCCATGGGGAAGGTCTGCTCAGGAGTGGGAGAAGGAACAAAGCACCGGGTAATATGCATGCACAAGGATGCCATCTGGCCACCCACCATTCTGCTCTCTAACTTTAAAACAACACACACACACACACACACAAAGTTCTGCTCATGAGGCTGCAGAATCAAAAATAACACCTCGCCAGACCCAGACACACAAAAGAACAACAGAACAATTTTACTGAATACTTCAATTAATTAATTGCCCAGAGAAGCCAAGCTCCTGTCCCTAGGAGCGGCTCGGGAGCTATTTATATATTTATGGTGGGGAAGCAGGCAGTGTGCAGGCTTGAAACGCTAACCCTGTCCCAATATTTACAGAGTGTTCCTGTCTGTCTTGGCAGACAGGTGTCAATTCTATATTTGTGACAAACTTTCTCCCGATGCCAGTTTATAATTTGTCTAATCAGGAGGTGTTTATAGCTGAGAGCTCATCTGGAAAATTCCATGAGCTGAAAATGCTCTTCGGCGGATCGTTTCTGGGGTTTGGGGAAAAGAAGGAATTTGGGAAAGTTGGTTTGCTTCCAAAATGATCTCCTGGTCAGGCATGGACAGAGTTCTAAGCTGAAGACTTGAGAGGCAGAGGCTGGAGGATCTCTGTGGGATCAAGACCAACCTGATCTACATAATGAGTTCCAGGACAGCCAGAACTATGTAGAAAGACCCTGACTCAAAAAAAAAAAAAAAAAAAAAAAACCAACCAAAAAAAGGGGGGGGGTCTCTTTTTAAGCCAAGCATGGTGGCTCACACCTATAACCCCAGCACTTGGGAGGTGACCACCAAAGGGTCAACTGTTAAAGCTCATCCACGGCTATAGAGTGAGTTTGAGGCTAGCCTGGGCTATCTCAAAATAAATGATAGGTGGGAGGATTGTAAGCTGTTCTTTCCTTTTTTACTTCTTGGTTCAGAGACTGTTTTCAACCTCTGTCATGGTCTCCTGGGGTTTAAATAGTGGCCTCGGCTAGGGGCTGGCAGAGCATATCTGGTTCTCAGCACATGAGGCCATGTTTTCCAGCCCCGACTCTACAGAATGTTTCTTTGGGAAGAGAGGCAAGTCACACCACTTAAAAAAGGAGGGAAAAAAAGTATCAAGAATTCCTTTCCCAATCAAATCAAGAGCCACATTGATTTGACTGGGTCCCTACGTTTTCTTATTGAGAACACTGTGCCCCAAGTTTTCCTACACGGACTGTCCTAGATTGCTTCTCTGCTGCTGTGATAAAACATTGGCCAAAGCTACTTGGGGAGGAGAGTTTATCTGGCTTATAGTTCACAGTCCGTTATAAAGGGAAGTAAGGATGGGAACTCAAGGCAGAAACCTACAGGCAGGAGCTGAAGCAGAGGCCATGGAGGGATGCTGTTTACTGGCTTGTTCCCCATGGCTTGCTCAAGGCATTTTCATATACAGCCCAGGACTTCTGGCCCAGGGGTGGCACCATCCTCACTGGGCTGGGCCTTTCCACATTAACATTCAAGTTAATGGAGAGGACATGGCCCTGCTGACACCTGGGTAGAGACTCTGGCCTCGAAACCATGAGGAAGTATAGTGTAGGTCTTTGGTAGTTTACTGTGTCAGCCACAGAAAACTTACACACACACACACACACACACACAGGAATGGGGACCAGAATCAACTGTTCCATGATCAAACCAAATGCAGTTTCTATCCCAGGCACGGGAACACAGGCTGACAATTCCAGGAGAATAGCAAGTTCAGGGCCAGCCTAGATTACAGAGACTTTTAAGCCAGCCTGGTCCAGTTAGGAAAGGTTTGTCTTAAAAACAAAACAAATCATAGCGGGTCCCAGCTCCAGGTCCAAAGTGTGGCAGAGTATAGCAGAGTCTTTGGTCAAGCACTTCTGAGAAGGACAGGCAGTCTCCCAGTTCCCACAACTAATGCTGCAGTAAGGGAGGCCAGGCTTGCATCAGCCTGGATTTCAGCCACACAGACAGACTATGCCTCCTGAATACCATGGAAAAGGCCACTTCCTTCTGCCTTGTATGCTGGCTTCACAGGGAAGATTTCTTTAAAGAAACTTCTACAATGAGCCATTCAAAACATAAAGCAACAGGCCTACAGAGATAGCCCAGAGAATTAGTGTTGGCTGCTCTCCTATAGAACCCTGGTTTGATTCCCAGCACCCACATGGCAGCTCACAACCTTCTGTAACTCAGGTCCAGGAGAGCTGATACCCTCTTCTGGCCTATGTAGACACTGTGCACATGGTACACAGACAGACATGCAGGCAAATACTCATGTATGTAAAATAAAAAATAAACTTTTAAATAAATAAGTAATTGGTGATAAAATATCTATAAGATAGACATCTACTAGATAGATGATAGATAGACAGATAGATAGATAGATAGATAGATAGATAGATAGATAGATAGATAGGAAGAAAGATAAATAGATAATAGGTAAATAGACGATAGATAGATAAACAGACAGACAGACAGGAAGACAGAGAGAAAGAGAGAGATAGGCAGATAGATAGATAGATAGATAGATAGATAGATAGATAGATAGATAGGCAGATAGACAGACAGACAGACAGACAGACAGACAGACAGACAGACAGATAAGAAGGAAGATAAATAGATAATAGGTAAATAGACAATAGATAGATAGATAGATAGATAGATAGATAGATAGACAGACAGACAGATAATAGGTAAGTAAATAGATAATCGGCAGATAGAATGATAGATAGATAGATAGATAGATAGATAGATAGATAGATAGATAGAAAGATAGACAGACAGGCAGACAGACAGGCAGGCAGACACAGAGAGATAAGCAGATAGATAGATAGATAGATAGATAGATAGATAGATAGATAGATAGATAGATAGATAAATAGATAGATAGATAGGCAGATAGATAGAAAACTGATTGACAAATGAGAGAAAGAAAAAGAAAAAATGGGCTGGTGAGATGGCTCAGTGGGTAAGAGCACCCGACTGCTCTTCCGAAGGTCCAGAGTTCAAATCCCAGCAACCACATGGTGGCTCACAACCATCTGTAACAAGATCTGACGCCCTCTTCTGGGGTGTCTGAAGACAACTACAGTGTACTTACATATAATAAATAAATAAATCTTTAAAAAAAAAAAGAAAAAAAGAAAGAAAAAGAAAAAAGACAGGTGAATGAACGACAGACAGTTCAGTTGTCCAGCCCTAGTTTGCGCTCTTCTGGCCCACACATCTGCAAGCCACAGAAGTGCCTCCTGCAAAGCCTGTGGTCTATGTCAGCTCTCCCTGTCATTGTGGCTAGAGCTTGGTGGTTTCACAGGCAGGCAAGAAGCCTCTGCAACCATCCCCATGCAGTCCCTGGGCCCTGTAGTGCGAACAAAGACAGCAGACCAGGGAGCTGAGTCCAAGAAGGTTCTGGTTAGCCCAACACCAGCAAAGCTTCACACTCCACCTTCTGAGGCTCAGAAATGAATGGACAGGGAGAGGGTTTCTGAGCCACTGGCTTTGTGGAGGTCAGACACTGATGTCGAGGTCCGCTGCTCCTGCTGTCTTAGTTAGGGCCCCCCAATAACATCTCATTATCTGATATGACTAAAACCCATAGAGCAGGAAGAAAATGAATGAGAGATTGAGAATTATTGCAGTGTAGGGCAAGCCACAACCAGAAATACATAGCAAGAGATGGACTGTAAATTCAGTTCTGGGCATCCTGGCAGCCAAGGAGACAAAGGAAATACTCCCCAAACCCTGGCTTTTCCTAAGTACAGAGATTCAGTGCTTCAATGCAGCAGGTTCCCCACAATCTGAGATGTATTAGAACTGCCGTAAGAGTCTAACATGGAGGGGGATCATTTAATTGCATCAGCAGAATCACTCCCACCAGGATGTGATGCCCTGTCCGCCTCCTTGGACTTTTGTAAGATGATTGGCAGGGGGAAGATTTTGACTTAACCATCTCAGATCACCATCCATCAGCCTCCCCAAGGTCACGGTGAGTCCTTTAATAGTCAGATCATTCTATTTTAGACCATCCATTAAGTGGGCAGGAGGCAATTTCCCATCCTTCGAGCGTTAACTGCCCTGGCCCTGGATCTCCCTCCTGCATCTATGGGTTTGCTGTGGTTCCGACCATTCATCAGCAATCCCTTCCTGCAAGCCTCCATTTCTCACCACACTCAGCATCTTGTTCTCTGGTCTGCAATGAGTTTACAGCTCCATCGAATCTGCGGTTCCTGCCCCATCCTTCAGATAGGGCTAGTCTATTGATAAAATAGAAAGGAGGGGCAGATGCTACCTCTGTCCTTGACCAGAGAAATCTCACAAGGATGTGTGTCTACATGCAGTTTCTAGCATCCTGAAGGGAGTGGGACTGTATACTGTAGACATTTAGCGGACAGAAACACCATACAGTGACAAGCCAGCCCCAACAATGGTTGTCCAGCTCTGAGTAGCCGTGCAGACCCCAGCACCCCCACCCCACCCCGGGATGAGAACATTAAGCAGGTACTAACACAAATGGTCAGTTTACTTGTGAGTTTTTTATGTGGTGATATTTTTGAATGCCAAGCGATGTCCCAGAAGAAATACCAGTAATATTCAGATTGCAGGGAATCCCCATGTTGCTACAGGGGGTCCTGAACCTATATAAATAAATAAATAAATAAATAAATAAATAAATAAATAAAAGCTTGGGTTTATTCCCTTAGTCACTTTGGCTGCCAGGATTCGAAGGAGTGAACTAACAGTCAACTGTTTACATATAATTCTGGCGCTGCTCCCCCACCTGACACCCTGATACAGACAGAAACGTCTGAAGGTCGTTTTCCCTTGTGTCACCCACATCACAGTAATAAACAGCTGACCAACACACCCAGATACCTCAGCCTGGTGCCTGTCTAATGCAGCTGTCCCAAGAGCATCTTTTTATGAGATGCCCAAATAGAGTAGCCTCCATTTTGTGAAGCTCCTAGAGAGCCCTGTGAGTCAGTTGTATTTTTCTAACTTGTATGGCTCCCTTCACTCCTCAGAGTGCTCTGTGGGGGACATTCATCATGTAACCTGTCAGCACCATTCCTTTTCAAGGCTATATTATATTCCATCCTTTGAACATTTTGCTCATCAGCTTGTTAGTGGGTGGATAGCTGGGTTTTCCCCATCTTTCGGCAACCGTAAACAGAGCTGCTGTGAGCATTTTTGGATAGATTTTTTTTTTTTTTTTTTTTTTGGTTTGGGCATGTGTTTATAATTCTTTGCATTGCAAACCTAGGCATGACATTACTGTCTAATTCTAAATTTAAAAGAAAGAAAGAAAGAAAAAAGCCAGCTTTGCAAGATGCAAGAGCACCCCACTCTGGTCCTGTCTTGGGTGCAGATTAGGAAACACACAGATTCCTCAAACCTCTCCAACGGCCCTGGGTGGCCCAGCTGGAAGAGCTCACACTGCCCTTTCTTTGATTTTTAAACTCGCAGTCTTGGTCCAAGACCAAACCTGAGTCATAGCTGACAGTGGGCATGATGGGCTGACTGACACTTCCCTCTCCCACCCTAAATGCCAGGCGTTGGAGGGCTTTTTTTTTTTTTTCAATTTCATTTCTGCATGAGAAACTGAGACATCATTTAGCAAACGCGATGGGTCTCCCAGAAGGAAAATGGTTCTAAAAGTTCCATGGAAAGACCAAGTGTCAGGATCTATACAAAACACTAAAATAGGCCTTTTTCCTCTCTTGCTGGGGAGGAAACTATAAAGGAGCTCTTTTTTTTTTTTTAACAGTTATTTAAATAACAAATGTGCCAGTCACCCAGGCACAAGTCTTTAATCTCAGCCCTCAGGCAGGACTCTGTGAGTCTGAGGTCAACTTGATCTGCACAGTACGTTCCAGGACAGCCAGGGCTGCAGAGTAAGACCCCTCCCCCACCAAAAAAAAAATTAAATAACAAATGCACAGAGCACAAAGATTTTTTTTTTGAGTACAAGATTTTTTTTGAGTACAAGTTGACTCCTGCCCTTGCCCCTTTCCCAGGATGAACGGGCCAATGTCAGCTCCCCGGGAACTCCGAGAGCCCTCAGGCACGCCTGTGTGCCTGCCCAGTTCTCAATGGGTGCTCTCATCCTTATCTAACCAGGATGGGCTCTCCACAGACCTCTGTTCTCAGGACAGACACAAAGGGTGAGGCTGTCTCAGTAGGATGCTGGATTCTGGGAGCTGATGCAACCATTTTGACAGCCACTGCCTGGGAGTGCGACATCGACATCGAAGGAAATGGAACCTAGAATGAAGAGCACAGCTCTGGGGGAGGAGCCTCGGGCACATGAGGGAAGCGCCTACCACTGAGCTACGGCTCCAAAGGGTGCTTTCTATCAGGCTCCAGAGCTCAGCAAGGCTCAAGACTTAAAATACTGACACCCCCACCCCTCTTTTTTTGACAAGACAGGGTTTCTCTGGGTAGTCCTGACTGTCCTGGAACTTGCTCTATAGACCAGGCTAGCCTCAAACTCTGAGAGATCTGCTTGCCTGTCTTCCCCAGTGCTGGGATTAAAGGCACACACCACCACTACCCAGACTATTCTTTAAACAGGGAGAGTGAGCAGCCAGATTCCTGCTGTACTGCATTCAGACCTCTCTCACCAGCATTTGAGGTTTGCCGGTAGCTGGCCCTCTACCTACCTCATCCCTGAACTCCAGGTGCCTAGAGCATGTGGTTTGATGGTTCAGCTTTGACATCCGTGTCTGTCACCGTGACCTTGTTGGAGTTGATCCAGCACCCTATGCAGCTAATTACAGTCCAATGAGAGTCCTTCCTTCCTGATGGAAGCCAGACTGTCATTATGCCCCGTCACAGTGACAAGCAGGGGTGTCCCGGCAGCTTCTGAGAGGTGCTGTGGTGCGGGTAATCTCCAGCTTGGAAAGGCCAGAATCACAGCCTGAGGCCACACACCCTCTACCTCCACGAGCGCCCAACCACAGCGACCACACATCCCTGGGGACAGCCTCCCACCCCTACCCTGGCCCAGAAAATGATTCAGGACTCTTCTTTCCCTGAAGATTAATCAAAGCAAGGTGAGTGAGAGTGAAATGAATGAATGAATGAATGAGCAGATAAGAAGGCAGCTAGGATGATTTCCACACAAGCACACCTGGAGGTAACAACTGTCACCCACAGAGCATTATTGGGAGCCAGCTTTGCTTTCTGTAGGGAGACACAGTATTCTTATAGAACCAGCGATTGTGTTATTTTTTTTTTTCATAAAATCAACACCATTTGCATCCAGGATACAAAGACCAAGTCCACAGAGCAGCCTGCTGGATGGCCCAGACTCTGCTACGGGTCAATGTCTGCAGAGTTCCAGAGACAAGGATGGGGTGTCTCTAAGATTCCAAGCATGACCACAGGGTGCTCATAGGGAAGGAAGGGGCACAGTGAGAATGGAATAGATCCCCTCTCCACCCCCATACCCCAAGTCACGCCCTGCTGTCAGACCCTGGAGCATCCACCTCACCTTGGGTCTCCCAGCACAAAAGGACAGAAAGGGGCTCTACCCGCCCCCCTCCCCAGCAGAGTATCATTCCTGGAACTGCCTGCCCTTTCTGCTCCAGGCTCTCCAGGATTGGGACAAAGATGCCCTGCAATCCCTCTGTGCCTGCAGACACCCTGGCCTCCACCATGTTCAGCCTGCTTCCCCCCTCACTGACCCCCCAAACTCTCTCCACCAGTCACTGGCCCCCCTTCCCTAACAGAAGCAGTCACCTCTGCATACCCTTCTCCACAGCCCGCTCCCGTGTGTGTGTGTGTGTGTGTGTGTGTGTGTGTGTACACGAGTGTGCGTGCAAACATAATCTACTCTATTTTGCAAACATTTGCACGAAGGGAATCCAGCTATAGAGCCCCTCTCCCAGGCTGGGGTTAATTTAGAAAGAGGATTCCTTGGACCTAGGGAGGGGGATCAATGTGGAGTCAGAGAGGCTCCAGTCCAAGAACCCCACATACAAAGCTGAGCAGGCTCCATTTAAGATCCATCCACAACCCCAGAGCTACAGAAGGGGACCCCCGCCCCCAAAGCACCATCTCAACTTCACCTCAAAGTAGGGAGCTCCCAAGGGCTTCACAACTTCATAACATCCAAGTCCCTCAAACATGGTGGAATACGACTCAGCCCTGAAGAGGAGACTTTGACACTTTAAAGGGGGGGAGGAGGGCAACCTCGGCCTCAGCTAGCACTGTGTGGCTACGGGGTCAGCTTCTTAATACTTGGTGTTGTGTTGTACAGATGGCTGCTTCACACAGCACTAGCGTTCCCTTCTGCAGCCCTGTGGATGCAGAGTGAGTTCAAGGCCAATCTGGACAAACCGATGAAGACCCTATGGCCTAATTACACTTCTGTTGCTGTGATAAGACACCTTAACCACAAAGCAACTTTGGGGAGGAGAGGATGTTGGGATTCAGGCCTGGGACAAAGAGCTGAGGTGGAGATTTAACACACCAAAGTGGACCAGGCCTCCAGGTTCTCCCAGCATCTGTCAGTCCCTACCTGGCAGACCCCACCCTCTACCCTGGATTTTCCAGGCCCGCCTACCCCAGAAGCTCCTCCTTCTAAAATCCAGACATTTTGGCCTCCCCTCCCCTTCTCTCTTCCATCGTGTACACACTCTTTCTGTCTTTCTCTTCTCCCTCCCCTCTGTCTCCCTCCCCTGGCCTCCTTCCTTGGGACCAGTGAACCCGCTGCTTCCCAATAGACCTGCCTTTGTATACTCTAATCTGGCTTGAATTGGCTCATTCCACTGGTGGAGAATAACACATCAAAGAGTTCCCTTGTCTTAAGATTCTAGGTCTTGCTCCATCATCTTCTGGGAAAGTCAAGGCAGGAACTTAAGCAGCCAATCACACCACACCGCAGTCAAGAGCAGAGGAAATAAACACGCCCTTGCTTACTTTTAACTTGCTTTTCCCTCTTCTACTTCCTAGCAAATAGTGTTGCCCACAGTGGGATGGGTCTCTTAAGACAATCCCCCACAGAAGTGTGCACAGGCCAACCTGATCTAGACACAACCTCGCTGAGACTCTCTTTCCCAGGTGATTCAGGTTATAGCAAGTTAATAGTTAAAACTAGCACACAATGAAGAAAAAAAAAGTGTGTGTGCGCACGCGTGTGTGCGCACGCGCGTGTGCGTGCAAACATAGGTGTGCATGGGTGTGCACTTAACAGCTTGAGTGAAGCATCATGGGAAGCCACCTCCATTCCCCGAGACAACAGCCTCTCTGGGATGAAATCAATGCTGCTGGCGTGCTCCTCCTCACGTAAGAAAATCAGAAATTCTAGGTTTCCACATTAAAGCATAACTCAGAAATGATTAAAGCCCTAGGCTGGCCAGCCGCCTGATGCCTCTGGGCTGTGCTGGTCCTGAGATACCACTTTCCGACCCCAGAACAGCCGGTGGCAAATGTTCCCTCCCACAGGGCATCGGGTCTTAGGACACCCACGGAAAGCCGGGCAGGTAGCTGTGGCTTCCGAACCTCCCATCCTCCCCCAGGTGCCTGCCAGGCGGGAGAGACCAGACAGAACCCGGCTCACCGCCTGCTGTTCAGTGTGCGCTGGGCTCAGAAACAATGCGCCCAGGCCCCAGGTGAAATTCATATTCTAATTCGAGTTTCTAGCATTGATGAAGGCTGCTGCTGCCACCTTAGAATACTAACAGCTCAGAATGAAGCCCTGGGGAGCAAGCGTGCAGGAGGAAAGAAAGGAGGGTTTGTCTGGGAACCAAAACCACAAGACCACTGAAGCCTAGGGCGGGCGCACTCCCAAACTGACTGAGCTCTGGAAGTGAAGGACAGAAGATGAAATGCCCCGCCCAGCCTGCTTCCACAGGTCAGTCCAGACTGTGCTGAAGGGGACCCTTGGTCCAGTAGAAAAACTGGAAGCAGGGCTGCGATGGGCCATGGCGGACCCACCTACACACACACACACACACACACACACACACACACACACACACACTTCCTAGCAATTCCTGAAGTCAAGAAATTCTTCCTAGGAATCCACCCATCGAGATCAGAGGAAGGTCAGCAGAAGTGGTTTAAGGGATTCACGGAAGCCGGACCCAACACATCCTCAAGAAAATGGAGTCTGGGCAGGGCTGCTGTGCTGAACCACCCTGGATTCCCTCCCCACTGTCACACACACACACACACACACACACACACACACACACACACACACGAGGGCACAGTACGCCAAGCCCCTCCCCCCACCTCCAGATCTGTCAGCCAATACATTCACAGCCCTTCCTTCTATATGGGAAGGTGGGGTCGTGGCTAGGCCACAAAAAGGCTTCTCATGGAGACAGAGGAAGGTCTCGGAGTCCTAGCCACACCACTGCCAGTAGACCAACCTCCCAGAACCACGCTTCTGGCCATTCCTTCCTGTCTTGGAGCCACACACACCCCTGTAAGCCAGTTCTTTCTACTGGTTAAATTGTGCTGGCCGAAGGGATGGAGTGAGGCACCCACCCCCACACAGGTACAAAGGGCAGAAACTGTACAGCACACATTGGTTGCTCATGGAGGAAACATGCTGTTTTGTATGTATCTGTGCCCATCCTGAGAGGATGTTCTACTGACCCTAAAAAAATGACAACAAAATTCTGTCCTTGAAAATGAACATGCTGGAATCAGCAATGTGTTTGCAGATGGCTGGGAACTATAAAGATACTCAAATCTAAAAGGAGGGACTGGAGAGATGGCTCAGCAGTTAAGAGTATGGGCGGCTCTCCCTTGAAGACCTGGGCTCTATTCCCAGCACGTTCTTGATGGCTCACCATCTGTAACTCCAGTTCTAGAGGATACACCTCCCCCTTCTGGTCCCCATGGGTACTGCACACATATAATGAACCTACATACACACAGGCAAAACACCTATACATTTAAACTATTTTTTAACATAAGAAAGGATAGAACCTAGAGATTCTTAGGGACCCTGGAATAGCTTTTAAACTTGTTTGTGAGGTTTTTAAAGATCCCCCCCAAAGCAACCAGGCAATGGTAGTGTGTGCCATTAGCTCCAGCACTTGGGAGGCAGAGGCAGGCGGGTCTCTGAGTTCAAATCCAGCCTGGTATACAGAGCAAGTTCCAGGACAGCTAGGGTTACACAGAGAAACCTTATCTCAAAAACAACAACAACAAAATATCTACCCAAATCATGCCAGATGGCCCAGCCCAGGGCAAGCTGAAGCAGGAGAATCTCAAGTTCAAAGCCAGCCTGGGAGACATAGTGAGGTCCTGTCTCTAAATACATACATACATACATACATACATACCCACCCACCCAGCTAGCAGAGCCTCAGTGAGATTCACTCGCCTACTGATGTTCCCATAGGCCTGAGGTAAGAACACCAATTAACATTTTCATCTTTGACATTTAGCGTTCCAACCACAAACAGGTGCAGGAGACAGAGCACTTCTGAAGCACTTTTGATTGGCAGGGGGAGGGAAGGGGCATGAAGGAGACTCTTAACGTCAGCTATCCCTAGCAGGTGACATCTCCCTCGCCTGAAAGTCTTCAGGGAGGGGGAATAGGCAAGAGGAGTTGGGTAGATTAAAAATCCACACACAATATTGTCCACTGCGAGCTCAGGCCTGGCTGGGTACATTAGCTAGACTAGCTCACTATAGGACACATAATGCCACAGCCGGGGTCAGGAAGAGGGGCCAAGGCCACTGTGAGGCAAGGCTATCTGACATGCTTTACTGAGAAACTTGTCCGGACTTCCTGGTTGCAATGGAAACAGTTCAAAGTGAATGAAGGAAAGAAAAAAAATATAGAGCTGGTGAGATGATATCTTACGGGTCAGTTGGCTCTGTGTGTGTGTGTGTGTGTGTGTGTGTGTGTGTGTGTGTGTGTGTGTGTGTGTTCATTCGAGTGTGTACAGATAGATGCCCAGAAAGTCAGAAGACTGCAAGAATCCCTGGAGTTGAAGTTACAAGTGCTTGTGAGCCACCTAATGTGGTGCTTGTAACCAAACTCTGATTCTCTGTAACAGCGGCATAACTACTGTGCTCTCCAGCCCCATTTTCCAAACTTCTATGTACTATACAAAATAGCCAAAACCCATGTGCAAACACTGGGTACCGGTATGTGGTGCCTCACAGTGTAATAGTCTATCCAGAATAGCAGCCAGGATCTGAGAGTGCATTCACCTCCTGATAGACAATGGCCCAGAAGACAGCAATAGCATGAAATCAACTCTTCCTCCTCCTCCTCCCCCTCCTCCTTCTTCTCCTTCTTCTCCTTCTCCTCCTTCTCCTCCCCTCAGCCAGCCATTGCTTCCTGGGGAAGTATCCCTCTTCTAATACCAGCTTCAGAGGTGAGTTTCCAAATGAATCAGACACAGCATCCCACACCCTGGACACAGCCCCTGATATTGACTGGGGCCAGAAGAGGGTCCACATTAGTCCAGATCAAAGCAGCCCTAGCCATGCTGAGCTGGCTTAAAAAGAGATTATTTGACCTTTTTTTCATCCCGGGGCAGACCAGAAGGGATGGTGGCCCGCTCTGTCATCAGGGGGGGGCAAACCTAGGTTTGAATTAAGTTGGCAACAATGAAAGGAGAACTAGAAAACAAAGAGAGAAAAATGAGTGGCATGGTATCAAGCACCTGGATCCAGCCACACTCGAACCATTTCCAACAGGCACTTCCAAGTCCAGGGATCAGAACCTGGCAGTTTTTGTAGGATCCCGAATGTCAATACTTCTGCATTTGGTGTGCCATCCCCGGGAGTATAGCAAAATCTCAACATTGAAAATTTCAAATATTATAGGCACACATGTCTTTAAAATAATCTGATAAGAAACAGACAAAGATGAGGTCGAGAAAGAGAGAGAGAGAGAGAGAGAGAGAGAGAGAGAGAGAGAGAGAGAGAAGCGTGGATGGGGGGTTCCCTGTGACCAGGGCTTGTGCAGCAGTAGCAGCCCCATAAGGGGTCTTCTGAGCTGTGAGCCATCAGGCTGCGCCTGCAGAGTGAAAAATAGCTAGCCTACACATGTGCTACTATTTTTAAAATGTTACATAAATGCTACTGTAATTACCAGACCTGCCTTCAAAGGCTGCTGAATTGACAGCCACTTTTGATCAATATGTTGTTCTTTTTCGACCAAGACACACCAAAGCAGCCATTGTCCCCGCTCCTGAGCTGGATAATTTCTTTGACATTAGAAAGGGTCTCTTGTTCTCCACAGTGGAAGGGCCCCCGAACACCCAGAGAATGCCCTGCTTGACTATGTAAGGAAAACTGCATCTTTAAATAAGGACAGAGAGGAGAGTAGGTAGCTTACTGGGAGACCACCTGTACTACCCCTATCACACCTGCTAGACTCCTGAGGTGCTGAAACAGCCTGTAAACAAAGAGAGAGGGCTAAGCCCCAATAAAACTTTATTTACAAACAGTAAGTGGAGGGCCAAAAGCAATCCATGAGACGACTGTGTGCTAACACTTGTTTTAAAATAATTTTTTAAATTTATCATTTATTTGCTGGATGTGAGTTCTAGGCTACGAATAAAGAGATCAGAAAACAACTTTTGAGTCTCAATTCTCTTCTTGTACCGTGTGGATTCTGAGGGTTGAACTCAGGTTATCGGGCTTGGGGGCAAACACCCCCACCTGCTGAGCCTCGTCACCAGCCCAAATGCCTAGGTTTAAAGAGTACAAAAGATAATGAGCAATCTGTAAAGAGCTAAGGCCAGCAGAAGGTGAGGTGAATGGCCTTACATATCTTTAGAGTATGATGAAAACTGCTGAAAAAATGGAATTTGGCACGCCAGCTTTTATGCATGCAGCTACTGGACAGCCTGAGAACCTGTATCAGCTAGTCCTCCAGGTGATGCCAGAATGATCGCGCCCACAAGTAGAACCTGGCAGATCCCAGTTAAGAGCCAACCTTGTACCTTTTACCAGTTTGCTTTTTTTGGGGGGTTGGGGGGTAAGAGACTAATGGAGCCTGGATCCCCTCAACTATCACAAGGATATTGAAAGCCAACACTGTGTGTCATATCTCATGAATCATCTTGACTTTACTCTCCTTGCTGGTCTATATTTGATGGTTGTGTTTGTTTGTTTGTTGTTGGTTTGCTTTTTTTTTTTTTTTTTTTTTGACTAGGTCTCATGTAGCCCAGGCTAGCCTGGAACTTACTATGTAACTGAGGATGACCTTGAGCTCCTGAACCTGGCTTCTTGATCTTTTTTTTTTTTAATTTTGAGTGTGTGTGTGTGTGTGTGTGTGTGTGTGTGTGTGTGTTTGCCAGAAGAGGGCATCAGTTCCCTGGAGCTGAAGTTACAGGCAGTTGAGAGCCATAACACATGAGTACTAGGAGTCAGGCTAGGGTCCTCTGCAAGAGCAGCAAGCACTCTTAATCCCTGAGCCGTCGCTCCAGATGCCGGCTTGGCTTCACACACACACAATCTTCTCCACATGACTCTGGGGGATATCTACAACAGCAAGCACCAGACACACAGGTGCTCCCTACTCTGCCTCCCCGGTGCTGGGATTACATGTGCACACCACTATACCCACTGTGTCTGCCTGCTTGCTTGCTTGCTTGCTAGCTTGTTGGTTTAATGTGACTCCTAGGAATCAAACCTGGGTTCCCAAGTGTACCAAAGAAGCCCTTTACCAACTGAGTCTCTCTTCCAACCCACCCAGAGGGGGAATATTTATTGAAGAAATCTAATCAGCAAATCTCAAAATGCACCCAGGCCTCCACAGCTGCAGCTCCCAGTCCAGTCTTAGCCATCGTCTGACTGAACTATTGCAGTTGCCGCTTGGGGTCTCCTGTCTCCATCCTTCTCACACCTGCCAACCTCACTCATCACCAAAGGCCTTGTGAGCTTCTGAGCCCTGTCACCTCCTTGGCCACATTTCCCATTCTTTTTTTTTTTAACATGTATTTGTCTATTTTTACAGTAATGTGTGTGTGTGTGTGTGTGTGTGTGTGTGTGTGTGTGTGTGTGTGTGCATATATATTGTACTGGCTGGTTTTGTGTGTCAACTTGACACAGGCTGGAGTTATCACAGAGAAAGGAGCTTCAGTTGGGGAAGTGCCTCCATGAGATCCAGCTGCAAGGCATTTTCTCAATTAGTGATCAAGGGGGAAATGCCCCTGTGGGTGGGACCATCTCTGGGCTGGTAGTCTTGGTTCTATAAGAAAGCAGGCTGAGAAAGCCAGGGGAAGCAAGCCAGTAAGTAACATCCCTTCATGGCCTCTGCATCAGCTCCTGCTTCCTGACCTGCTTGAGTTCCAGTCCTGACCTCCTCTGGTGATGAACAGCAGTATGGAAGTGTAAGCTGAATAAACCCTTTCCTCCCCAACTTGCTTCTTGGTCATGATGTTTGTGCAGGAAGAGAAACCCTAAATAAGACATATACATACATTATGTCTTTATACAAATGTCTATATACAAATGTATAGACATATGTATGTATATATGCATATGTATATATTGTACACATTATATATGTGTGTATATATATATATATATGTACACACACACATATACACATAAGCATACATGTGTCATGCTGCATATGTAGAAGTAGGAGGATCTCCTTTGCAGGACTCTGTTCTTTCTTCCCATCGTGTGGGTGCTAAGGCTCAAACACAGGTGTCCAGCTGGCAGCAAGCCCCCTTGCCCCCTGAGCCATCTCAACAGCCCTCATCTGCCACCCTTAGCCTCCCCTCACTTAAACAGACCTCCCTGGCTTCCTTTCTGCTCTTTGTCCCCGTGAAGTACATTCCCACCTTGGGGCTTCGTATCTACTGTTCCTTCTCCATGTTCCCTACCCAGCCTCCCCTGATCATCTCCTCGGGCCTTGGCTTGAATGCCCCTGTTGGAATGCACTGAAGATGATAAACCTTACCTTTTCCCAGCACCCTCTGCAGAACCTCCTATGAGGAAGTCACATTCCCAGTTACCAATGGTTTCCCATCTGCTACCTTCATGCCATAGTCTACCTAGTCAGGGATTTCAGCCTGGTGTCACTTGTCTCAGGAAGATGCAATTAAAAATGTGTCAGAATTAATAAGGGTGTGCACCAGGGGTAAGGTAGTTTGGAGGAAGGTTGTGAAGAAGATGGTTGGCCGGAGATAGAGATGAACACTGCTCAGAACTTCCCAGTCACTGCATGTCCACACGCGTGTGTGTGTGTATGTGTGTGTGTGTGTGTGTGTGTGTGTGTGTGTGTGTGTGTGTGTGTGTGGTGTGAAGCTCTTACTATGTAGCACTTGCTATCCTGAATCTACGTAGTCCGGACTGGGCCTGAATTTGCAGTGATCTTCCTGCCTCTGCCCCCTGCATGCTATGATTACAGCTATGAGCCACCCTGCTGGCCTTCAGATCTCACCATTTCCTGTGGGAACTCCCAAACTTGCTACATTAACAGTACCTACTACTTTGTAAATAGTAGCAACTAAGAGGATAGGTCTGTGAGTCAGATGGCCACCCATAGGTGGCCAGAGGGTCCCGGGAACATCCCCACCACTACCCCCAGCGACCTGGCTCCTTAGCAACCCTCTTAGTACCTGCAGAGGATGACATACAGCATACAAGGACCCCCAGCTGGAGGACAGGAGCCTAGAGCTGACTCTGGGTCAGCTCACAAGCCATCCTTCCCCAGCTCAGGAGACTGGGCCAGCCACCAGAGTGAGTTCCCAGTGGGAGGCTCACACGCCATCACCCTCAGTCATAACCATTGGTGAGACCGACGAGATCCTATTGATTTTTTTTTTATGTAACTATTTTTGGGCACAGAGCATGGGGAAAGGGAGAGGGCATCCATCAGCCAAGAAGCCTGGCATTGGGGAAAGGTTTGGTTCTAGCACCCCAAAGGCAGAGCCAAAGGCATGGGAATTAAATAGGATGGGGCTTTTCTCTCTCTCCCCAGGTAAAGGAACATGTGCCAAGCTTTGTGTGGGAGATGCAAAAGCAAGCACTGGAGAGGGAACACAAGTGACCTCAACCTTACCCTGTGCCGCTAAGCGGGTATTTATCTCTCCCTCAATTTGCTGTTTGATTCTGAGACTGACAGCCCCTCCCATGAGACTGAAGCAGCCCCTCTCTCCCCTGTCACATCCCAAGTGCCCAGTGATGATGAATATGTGATTGTTGGATGAGGATCGAGCACGTGAGTGAGCGGACATAGCATAGGGGTCCTCGTGTCGCAGGCACCCTGCAGAGAGATGCAAGGGGCCCCATTCCTCTGCCTGTGACTCTTCTCCAGGAGTCGGTCCTTCCTGGTAATTTGGGTCTCAGGCAAAAATAAACAAACAAACAAAAGACCTGTTGCCTCTATCAACACATGACTGCAACTGTCAAAGGACAAATATAAATAAATAAATAGCTGGAAGTATCTTGGGGGGAGAGAGAGAGGGAAAGAGAGAGAGAGAGAATAAACAGATGCCAGCAAGATGGCTAAAAGAACTTGCTGCAAAGCCTAAGGCCTTGAATTCAATCCCAGAGCCTCACATGGTAGAAGGAAAAAACCTCCAAGTTGTCCTCTGACCTCCACACATGCACCATATGTAGCATCGCACATGATAGATGGATAGATTAGATATTAATAGGGAGATAGATAGATAGATAGATAGATAGATAGATAGATAGATAGATAGATAGATAGATAATACATGGATAAATAAAAGATAAAAATAGAATATAAGAAATTGTTATTTGCTTACTGAGGTATATTTTTTTACCTTTCGTGTGTATGAGTGTTTCACCTATATATGCACCTGTGCACTACATACATACTTGGTGCCCAAAGAGGTGGTGAGCCTCTGTGTGGATGCTAGGAATCAAACCCAGGTTTGTTTTCAACAAGTACCCTTAAGCACTGAGACAATCTCCAGTCCCAATTTATAGACATACATATATATATATATATATATATATATATATATATATATATATATATATATATATGAATGTCTTGCCTGTGTGTATGTCTGTGCACCACACATGTGCCTGGCTGGACAGCCATTGAGCCCCATGGATCCCTTCTGTCTCCATATCCCCAATGTAGGGATATGAGCATGCACCGCTACACCTGGCTTTTTAATATGAGTCCTAAGGAACTCACTCGGGTCTCATGTGTAAAAGCCAAGAACATAACCAATTTAGCCTTCTGTCCAGCTCCTCAACTCTGATGGGTTTTGTTGTCTGAGTCAGGGTCTCATTGTATAGCCCTGGCTAACCTGGAACTCACTACGTGGACCTCGCTGACCACCAACTCACAAAGATTCACCTGCCTCTGCCTCTTGTGTGCTGGGATTAAAGGTCTACACCACCACACCTATCACCATCTGTGTTTAAATTTCTCTTTTTAAGTGGCATATATTTACTGAACATAGTAACGGCTTTCATAGACACGGATAAATGCACCCGCCCTGTGGCCACATTCACTCACCCTCTCCTTTCTCCCCACCCCCATCATTCCCTGGAGCATCCCTGTTAGTTGCACATCCCATGTACATGTATGATATGACTCTATGTACCTATATAAAATCCGAGGTCTACAAATGAGAGAAAATATCTGACCGTTATCTCTCTGAATCTGGCTTACTTCACTTGCTAGGATTTTTTTCCATACAAGGAAGGAGGGAGACTGCCATGCCAGATGTCCCCAAATGTGACCAGCACCTCCTCAGGTAGGTCTTCCTCACCTGCTCCGGCTTCCCGGATACCTGACTCCTCTGTAACCAGGCAGCAGGAGCTCCCGCCAGGCAGACTTGAGAAAAGACAATTTTTCCAGAGCAGAATAGCTCATAAGAGACACGGGTTTCCCCTCAGGAAGAGACACAACCCTAAGTTCCTGGGTCCAAACCAGTATCAAAGCCCCCGCAAAAAAAAAGAAGAAGAAGAAGAAGAGGAAGAGGAAGAGGAAGAGGAAGAGGAAGAGGAAGAGGAAGAGGAAGAGGAAGAGGAAGAGGAAGAGGAAGAGGAAGAGGAAGAAGAAGAAGAAGAAGAAGAAGAAGAAGAAGAAGAAGAAGAAGAAGAAGAAGAAGAAGAAGAAGAAGAAGAAGAGCAAGATGGCTCAGAGGGTAAAAGCGCTTGTTACACAAGCCAAGGGACCTGAGTTCCATCCCCAGAACTCACATAAAAATGGAAGGAGAGAACCAACCCTCTCAAGCTGTCCTCTGACCTTCACATAGACACCACGGTAGCCCGTGGCTATACACACATCATCACTTAAAAAAGAAATAAATTATCCTGAAACGAATGTCCAAATAGAGATCATAGTGGCTAAGAGAAGCTCTGAGATGCAAACGCTGCTTCTTCGCACCTCTGTGCCTCTCCAGCCTCAGTTTTCTCATCTGTAAAATATGCCGATTGTTGCAGCAAATTAGTGAATCCACATCTAGAAAAGGCTCGGAATAACTCACCAACAGATCAGCCTACTACTACGTCACTACTGACTCTGGGATACCTTTCCAGAGGAAGAACCAGAGGTTCTAGAGGTGGCTGTCGGTAAAGTGCTTGCAGGCAGGCATGCAGTCCTGTGTTCAATCCCCAACACCCATCTAAAAAGCCAACACCACTGGGGAGGCAGAGACCAGACCATCCCTTGGGCTCACTGGCCAGGTAGCCTAGACTAATTGGTAAACTCCAGGTCCACTGAGAAGTCTCAAAAAGCAAGGTAGAGTGTCGTCGAGAAGGACACCTGATATTACCCTTTGACCTCTATATACATACACACAAAGGGGGGAAGGGCAGAGAATGAGACCACAAACAGAGGCAGAGGGTAGAGGTGTGTGTACCTGCCAATATCTTACTTTTTTTTTTTTAAGTATCATTTGGGAGGGTACACGTACCATGGCATACAGAAGGAAGTGGCATTTGCCTAGCCTTCCCATTAAGTAGCCTCACCTATAGACTTAAGCAGAGGCCCTGCCCACCTGCAGGGGAGCATGCTCCCAGAACCTGCCACATAGACCGTGGCCCAAGAGTCGGATGTTTCCCTGCCAGTGCCAGCATTAACCTTCTGACTCTGTCTTTATCCCTCAGGTTCCTACTTGGGCCATGTCAAAGGGCTGTCGCTGTCATAGCCTGAGATTCCTTAAGTGGAAAATCCTCTACCCAACGAAACCCCATGTATAAGGTCTAGGGCAAGCCAGGCTTTAATCCCAGCACTGGGGAGGCAGAGGCAGGCGGATCTCTGGTCTACAGAGTGAATTCAAGCCCAGCCTGGTCTATAGAGGTTCCAGGACAGCCAGAGCTACATAGTGAGATCCTGTATCAACGCGCGCGTGCGCGCGCGCGCACACACACACACACACACACACACACACACACACACACACGAGAGAGAGAGAGAGAGAGAGAGAGAGAGAGAGAGAGAGAGAGAGAGAGAGAGTCCAAGACGATGGGTTGAGAAGACAGAGCTTTAGCCAGTGGATAGGAGCCCCAGTTTGACAGAAATTCACACCCTCTGGCTGGCCTCAACCTCGGACCTGCAGCAGGACTGCGCTCAGAGGCGCCCATCTGCTCTGGACCACTTTCTCCAAAGAGCTGCGGGTGGTACCTAAGCCCCTCCTCCTTCTCCTCCTCCTCCTCCTCCTCCTCTTCCTCCTCCTCCCCCTTCCCCTCCCCTTCCCTCTCTTCCTCCTCCTAGGTCTGTGGGGAAACGAACTCTTTCCATCCCCCACTTTCAAACTGAGATGCAGAAGAATACAGGCTACCCAGAACCAGGGGTTCTCTGGGAAGGAAACCCTTGAGAAGTTTACTGCCTGAAACCACCCTCCCAGACTCCAAGCCAGTAAAGAAGGGGACTCCTTTTTGTCCTCCGGATCATGGCAACCGCCCCCGCTCTTTGTTGGCTCCAGTCACTAAAGCGGAGCTCCTGAGGAAACCCCCCACATCTCCCGGTTCTGGCCATTGGCTGTAGGAGGGGTGCCAGATGATTTACTCTGGGAAGGTCCCCAGTGCCATTAAATCACTGGAGGCTGCGACGGAATTTGCATTTTTTCCCCACACCATGGGGCCACCCCTTCCCAAGGCGTGGTGTAATGAGGAACAAATAGACTACTACACGGGGCCAAGCAGGACTAAGCCCTGTGACTTGCAAGGCAACAGCGCCGTCCCTACGATTTGCAAACTTGTCACTAGCAAGGCTGGGGGCGAGGGAGGGGCTCGGGTGGAGGAAGGTGGAGAACCCTATCTACCCCATTCCACAGACACCCTCTCCAAACAAAAGCATCAAGGGTCAACAAAGCAAGGCTTGTCAATTTCCCCCAGGGGACAGTGGTCTGTCTCTGCATCACTAACTTCCAAAGCCACAGCATGAACAAACACGGTTTGAATGATGGGGCCCCCTAGTCGCTAAGCCGGAGGATTGGTGCTGACTCCAACCAAGTGCAATTCCGTATGCTTCAGCCCTCACGAAGCTCCAAGAAGTCCGCCCACCGCTCTCCTTCCCGGGGTAGCTGCCCACGCAGGAAGAGGGCACAGGCAACAGAACGTGTGCTATAGGAGCGCCTCCGTACAGCTGAACTCTTCAAGCCCCACTTCCAGGGTCTCAGCCACTCAATCTAAGGTTGGTCCAGAAACGATCTAGAAAATGCAGCCAGTTCTAGATGAAGCTGGTTAACTCCCAACCAACCAACCAACCAAGTGTAGGCAGCTCTTTCAGAAACATCACCCTTGTTTTGGAGCTAAATATAGGCTTAGCAAACTGTGTTTCTCTTTATGTCCCTGGTGGGAACCGATGGAAGGCATGGGCAACCGAGGACCCAAAGTATGGCAAGCTATGCAGCCGAGAGCTGCACTGACACCTCCTAGGAGGGCCGGGAATGAGTTCCCAGGGGTGGCACATCCTCTCTTCTACCACAAGCCTCCCAGAGCCATCCACGCACAGGCTCTTCTGTAGCTGGGTGGGGCTGGACAGGGTGAGGGGACTCGTTCTGGCACAAGGCAAGAAACAGGCAGCTTCCTCCTTCAAGGTTGCCCAGGATGGCTTTTTGAACACAGCCAGGCGAACGCTGACCCCCGTGGAGAGAGAAAATAGCCACAACACTGTAATTTGCAAGTCCGAGGGACTGTGCACTTTGGCAACCGCGTCTCAGAGCTTCCGCTCTGAGGAAATGGCCTGGACCCCCGTCAGTGCCCCTCTCCAACCCACAGGGGAGTTCCAAGAGCAAGCAGCTCGAGGTTGCTCATTAACGGCGCCAAGGAAGAGCCCTCCACTTGAGGACCAGAGCCATCCTCCAGTGGTGCAAACAAAGCCCAAGGCTGGCCACCATCTCTCCAAGGGGAAAGTCTTAGTAAATATTTGGGGTCACTTGAGGTCATCTAGAAGGAAGGCAATATTTACTTTTGCCTATGCACAGTCATCCTTCCAAACAAGTTGGCATCCAGGTTTACTCCTAAGTGCGACCTCACCCAGGCAGTCGGAGCCGCAAAGTTGAGGGTGCATTTTTCCTTCCGCGTTCTGGGTATCTGTACGGTCGGTTTTTGTTTTAAGGAATGGGAAGCGAAGCTCTCAGTCTAAAGCTACCTGCTCCCAAAACGTGGGCTTTAAAGGTCTGGAGAACACAGCCCTCATACGCACATGAACAGGGCTCGTGACTGTCGCTTCTTCCCAGCCTTTGGGATTGTCTCTACTTGCCTGGGGTGGGGGAGGGGGGTACTGTCATTTTAGGATAAGCTTCCTCTACAACCAACACGTAGCAACACCGAGGTGGCTGAACCTAGCCAACTCCATCCCAGGCTGCAAACAGCATATAACTGGCTATTCTGACTTCCCCCATTCGCGGGGTTTAGGCGACAGCTGCGCAGGTGCCAGTCTGGAGCCAGACTCCCGGATCCCGGGGCGAGGGCTCTGAACACCTTCACGTTAGACATCACTAGGTGCCTGAGCGGACCACGCTCCCGGGTCCTGCTAGACCACGTATGGGTCAGGGTGCTGGGACGACCCGCGCTTCCAGAGGGTGAGCGGCAGGGTCACCTGGCTGCCTGCGGAAGCTACTTTGGGAGACAGCGGGAGCCACTTGGGGGAGCGGGTAGCTTTGGGAGGCTGGAAACAGAGGGGCAACCAGGCGCGGGAAGGACTGCAGCCAAGCCAGACATGGCCAGCCCAGACGACCTCCAGGCCCCGCAGGTGTCCAGACAACAGGACAGCAATCCACGGACGCTGGGCCACTACATCTCCAGCAGACCCCGGGGCCCGGGTGCCAGGCAGCGTAAGGAGGGGTATTTCAGGGAGCCCTGCCTGTGGCTCCCGGAGCCCCAAAAGGATCCAAAGGGCAGCTGGGACTGGAGAGGAGGCAAAGGGGACGCGCGCGGGGTTTGGGCCGCCCGGGGCTCCCCAGACCCGCCAAGAGCAGGAGGCGGCGGCCGCCCGGGACTTGGGACCCAGGCAGCAACTTTGCGCGCGGGGTCGGGGAGGGGACGCGGCCGCGTTACCTGCGCAGCGGAGCGCGCTCAGCGCCAGCAGCAGCCCGAGCGACGCGGCCGGGGCCCGCATGGTCCTCCCGGGAGCCGGCGCCGGGCTCCGCTCGCTCCTGCGCCGCCGCCTCCCGCACCTCTCAGCTCCGCGCTCGGCCGCCGGCTGCAGACGGCGCCCGGGCTCAGCGCGCGCCCGCCCTGCACTTGGCCGGAGTTGCGCGGCCCCCGCCGGCGCCGCGGCTCCTGCGCCCCAGCGCGCGTCCCATCCCGCCGCCGCCTCGGCCAGCGCCAGCTGCCGGCCGCCCCTCCAGCCAGCGCGAGAGTGAGCGAGCCGAGCAGGGAGGAGGGGAGGGAGGAGGGAGGAGGAGGGGAGCAGCCAGGAGGGAGGAGGAGGGAGGAGGACAGGAAAGGAGGAGGAGGAGGGAGAAGGGGAAGGGAGGAGGAAGGAGGAGGGAGAGGAGGAGGAGGAATGGGGCTAGAAGAAGAGGGAGGAGGATGGAGTTAGGGAAGGAAGGAGATGAAAGGAGGAAAGGAAGGGGAGAAGAAGAGGAATAGGGAAGAGAGGAAGAGAGAGGAGGAACATACCCAGAGATGTTAAAGAATAGAAAAAGAGGAGGCAGGGAGGTGTCCTCCCCCCCCCCCAGTCCCCTCCCCTCCTCCGGGCCAAGACACCAGGCGGCCACCCAGCGGTTAAGCGTCAGGATGTGTCACTCACTCCCAGGGGAGAGCACAGGGCCGCCAAGGCCTGTGGAGACCCGAATAGGTAGTCGGGCAGGGACAGAGAGAGCGTTTAGAGTGCGGAGCGGGTTCCCAGGGAGTGTTGGGAGGGAGCGCAACGCTGGGCGTCCCCGGGGTTGAGAAGGCAAGCAAGCTACCGGAGAGGCCCGCAGAGGAGGCATCTGTGAGGGATAGATTGCTGCGCGCAGACTAGGGCACGTGATAGATGTGGTGTGGCCTGAGAGCCCGCAAGAGTATCTACCAGCCTCAGGCAGATCAGAGCGCTCTTTCTGTGCTAAGGAGTGGGGAGAGGAGGCACGGCTCCGCCACCAAGGCAGGTCGTCCGATATGTCCACGAAGTGGGCCAGGCTTCAGCCCGGCGTGGGAAGAGAGTCCCAGCTTACAGGGACCAAGAAACTACAGTCCCTTTGAATGCACAGCCTAGTCCAGGCGACAGGTTGAAACAGGGAAGCTCCGAGGTGCTTCTCTGAGAGGCCCTGGAAGTTCCCTTCACCAGGCTGCAAAGCCAGACAGAGGCTGTGGTGTCTAAACACCTGAATTAGAGTCTGGGTTCTGCTCAACCTGCCACCAGTTTCTGGTGTCCTGGCTTGGCGTAGAAAAATGGGTCAGAAGCCGGGAGTGGTGGCGCACGCCTTTAATCCGAGCCCTCGGGAGGCAGAGGCAGGCGGATTTCTGAGTTCGTGGCCAGCCTGCTCTACAAAGTGAGTTCCAGGACAGCCAGGGCTATACAGAGAAACCTTGTCTCGAAAAACCAAAAAAAAAAAAAAAAAAAAAAAAAGAAAAAGAAAAAGAAAAAGAAAAAGAAAGAGAGAGAGAGAAAGAAAGAAAGAAAGAAAGAAAGAAAGAAAGAAAGAAAGAAAGAAAGAAAGAAAGAAAGAAAGAAAGAAAAAAAGAAAGATGGGTCAGACCTCAAATCAGTCAACAGGGATGATGCAGACTGTGGCCCAGCATCCTTAGTTGAGAACCCAGGGCAGGCAAAACTCATAATCCTCCAAAGAGCCTCAATTTCCCAACCTGAGACATAAAGTCAGGGCAGCCTCTAGCTGGTATTCCCAGGAATGCACACAGGAAACCCCTGACCCGATCCGCCAAGGGTAACACCCTCATGCTCGCTGCAGCCGTTATCACCGTGTCTGATTTGCCTCCATGGGCGAGTATCAGCACACTCCGGCCTTCCCAGCTGGTGAGGGGGCTGGTGGACCTACTTCATTAGTAGGGACTCATTAGTCCAGGCAGCTCCAGGCTCTTCCACAATTTTTTAAAAAAGAAGAAAAGAATAAGGAGCAGGAGCAGGTTAGTTACCAAGAACAAATTCTGCTCTGCCTGCAGCCCTCCTTCATAAGGAATCCTGTCTTTGCCATGCTCCTGGCAAAGGCATCAATAGGTGGACAGTGGGTTCTGGGTTTCTTTCTTTCTTTCTTTCTTTCTTTCTTTTTTTTTTTTTTTTTTTTTTTTTTTTTGGTTTTTCGAGACAGGGTTTCTCTGTATAGCTGCCTCTGCCTCCTGAGTGCTGGGATTAAAGGCGTGCGCCACCACCACCCCGCTTGGGTTCTGGGTTTCTTCTTGAGTTCAGAGGTTCTGTGTGTCCCCTCTCCCTGGTGACTATGGCTGTAGGGGATGCTACCCAACCTCAGGTACTTCTGGGTGCCACTCCAGTCACCTTTTCCACCTCTCCTTCATTTACTAGCGAATATCACTGAGCTGTGCACCTACTGTGCTCGAGGCCTGGGCTGGATGGTGAGGACTCAAGAAGTAAACACAGCAGGAACCGCCACTCTTGAGGAACTGGGATTGAACAGCAGCCCCGTGATGGAGATAGCGCAGGCTGCAGCCATAGCCAGAGGGAGGCCAGGGTGTATTGGACCAGGTCATCAAGAGCTAGGATCTGTGACCAGAGGGATTCTATGGCTTCCTTGGTAGGGGCATAGTACATGGAAGGCAGGCCACAAGCCAAGATCCATAAATCCCCGGGGGTGATGGAAGGCATCGGTTACCTTACCCCCACCTCACACACACTCCCGTTCAGTTCAGAGGTACCTCATCACATCTCAGAGAACCTCTAGAGCTGGGCCGGAGTGCGCTCCCCAGCTGACCCTTGCTGGTGATGATGTAATACCACAGAGGAAGGAGGGGTCTGTTTTGTGGAATGGCTGACAGGGAGAAGGCAGGTTAGTTGCTGTGCGACTTTGTAGAAACCCCTAACGCTTTCTGAGCGTCCCTGCTTTGGCCTGTACCTTCACTGGGCGAGGATTTCTGCGTGTTAACCAAGCCGGTGTTTCTGATAGTATTTATGGAAATTCTAAGCAGAGGGGTCTGGAGGGCCCAGAAGAGCTGAGGAGCTGAGGGTATAACCAGGAGACCCTGTAGCTCCCTCAGCAAGTGTATCTTCTCATCCCTGCTCAACTTCAAATCCCCATGTTTCACCTGGCCTGGGGAGTACCAAGCAGGACTCCCAAGGTTCTATACATACACAAAGAAGCTGAGGTTGGAAATGACTCTCGCCCTGGTTCTGTAGTGTGGTAAGGGAAATCTAACCTGACCTTGAGGTGTAGAGCTCTGACCACCCCGAAGTAGCAGGTGGCTGTTCCCTTGGGACCCTCCCAAGCCTGGCCTCTAAAACCCTGCCCAGGTGCCTCTGGGCTTTGGACAAAGAGCAACATTACCATCTTGTGGCCAAAGCGGGTAGTGCATCCCTAGGTGGTGCAGGTTCCTCGCCCGGGGAATCAGGAAAGCTTGGGGCTGAGGCTCTCCATCCCCAATAGCTGGGCTAGACCAGGCACCAGGCTTGACACAAGGAACCCCAAGTGCAAATCCTGGGAGAAAGGAAGGGAGAATGGAAGGAAGAAAGAAGAAAGAAGGAAATGAAACTCAGGGTTGAAGAGCAGGTTAACAAGATGCCAGAAGTCCCCCATAAGCCTGTGACTTGAGACCAGATGGGAGGAAAAGCAAGAGATCTCAGCAGGAAACGACACTCACCCCACACACCTGACTTCAGTCCCCGGAATCCACAACGGAAGGAGAGAGTTGACTGCCACACGTGTGCTGCGTTACATATAAAGCATCACCATTCCCACTTCATAGTCATGCACAACAATCGCTTTTTTTAAACCGAAATGGTCTCACTATGTAGTCCTTCTGGCCACTTGCTGACTGAGGGGGTGATGGGAGGGGCTCCCGTAACCACTTATGCCAGTGCCCACCAGCAGTTCTTTGCTTTTCTACCGGTGGAAGAAAGCAAAACGCTTTTCCAGAAAGTTTTAGCCACCGTGTCGTCGGGCTGATCCTGCACAGACCATTCTCTGAGAGGATACACTGTGGTGCTTAAACTCTGCTGCTCCTTCAGGCATTCTTGACTTGCAGCCAGAAACAGCCTGGATGATAGATGCCGGTTTTGGGAGAGCCCTGAATGGACAGTCAGTCAGTCGTGCATATTTAGCTCTCAACAGAACAACTTGAATAATGTATGTCAAAAAGTAGAAGAAAACACACACATACATACATACAAAATGTTTCTTCTCCTATGCTGGCTTTTTGAGGGGTAAGTAGTTCTCCAAATCCCGTGTTCCTGACACAGACTCAAGACATAGGTACTGAGAAAACAAAACCTAGATGACACTTGGAGTGTCTTTGGGTGCATTCCATACCCCTCTCCCCACACTCTCTCCCCACCCCTGTGATGGTTTGTATATGCTCAGGCCAGGGAGTGGCATCATTAGGAGGTGTGGCCTTGTTGGAGTAGGTGTGTCACTGTGGGTATGGGCTTTAAGACCCTCATCCTAGCAGCCTGGAAGTCAGTATTCTGTTTGCAGCCTTCAGATGAAGATGTAGAACTCTCAGCACCGCCTGCACCATGCCTGCCTGGATGCTGCCATGCTCCTGCCTTGGTGATAATGGACTGAACCTCTGAACCTGTAAGCCAGCCCCAATTAAATGTTGTCCTTATAAGAGTTGCCTTTGTCATGGTGTCTGTTCACAGCAGTAAAACCCTAATAACTCAGTGAGAGTGTCATGTGACAGCATTGTCACGAGACTGCATTGCTTCAAGCATTCTATATTGAAAGCATCTCTCATGCTGCCTAACAATGTTTCTCTGTGTGACAGTTTGAAAGATGCACTTGGCCCTGCCCTTAGGATAGTCCTTGTTTAGTTCCATCAGTTTCCCTGAGGAAAAACCAAAGGGCCCCCTGTGTTTCACTGGGGGGGGACGACAAAGGTTTGAGGCTGGAGTGTGGCTCAGAAGTGGAACAAGTTCCATCCTCAGCGTTGCAGAGGGAGGAAGGGGAAAGAAGGAAAGAAAGGAGCTGGAGAGATGGCTCAGTTGGTAAGAGCATTTGTTGTGCAACCCTGAAGCATTAGAGTTTGAACCCCGGCACTTGTGTGAAAAGCCAGGTGTGGCCATGAGCACCCAGAACCCTTGAAATGTGGGGCCGAGACAGCTGGATACATGGCCCAAAACAAGGAGTGTAAGAGACCCTGTCTTGAGGATTTAAGGTGGAAAGGGAGAGAGAGCACTTGATGTTCTACTTCAGCCTCTACACTTGCAAAAAATGGGGGGCACAGCGGGGGGGGGGAGACCAGGCCGGGGGGGCGGGGGGGAGATGGAGGCAAAAAAGAGAAAAAAAGAGAAAGAGGGCAAAGGAAAGTCTGTCTAAGCTGCTTTTCTTATACATGGTCAGATGCACCCTTAAATCCACACTGTGGAAGAAGGAGTCAGAGGTTGTCTAATACAGGTCTCCTTATAAAACACATTCAAGCTGGGCAGTGGTGGCGCACGCCTTTAATCCCAGCACTTGGGAGGCAGAGACAGGCAGATTTCTGAGTTCAAGACCAGCCTGGTCTACAAAGTGAGTTCCAGGACATCCAGAGCTACACGGAGAAACCCTGTCTCGAAAAAAAACAAAACAAACGAACAAAACACACACACACATTCAAATTCCCACCCTTTAGTGGCAGTGGCCAGTGGCCTCAGAGCTAATTCACAGCTCCAGACCCAGCCTTCTCTGCTTCCTTGAAGTTTTGCCTGCGAACCTTAGCCTTTAACAGCAGAGTGAAGGCTCCGGCCCCTTCAGTCCCTTGATTCAGTTTTAACGCTTCGCTGCGTCCCATTCGCTCAATAAGTGGAATATTCCAACAGAATTAGCTCCTTACCCACCCCAAATCTGTAAATATTGACGTTTACAATGAAATGTACGTGTTTGGGGAGATCATTGCCACCTCCAATGTCATCACCTTTTATATATATTTACTTAATATACATGTAGGAGTATGTGACTTCCTGTATGTACATCACATGTGTGCAGTACCGGTAAAGGCCAGAAGAGGGCAGCAAAGTCCCCTGGAGCTGAGGCCACAGACTGTCAGAATACTCTTAAAGCCACTGCTGCTGTGGCTGTTGCTGCTACTGGTTTGTTTGTTTGTTGTTTGTTTGTTTGTTTTATTTTGCTTTGGGATTTTATTTGTCTGTTTGTTTGGGTTGGATTTGGGGGCTGTGTGTATGTGTGTGTCCATGTGCTGGAAGTCTACACATAATGTGGAATGCACTCGTATGTGCTCCACCTTTGAGCATTGCCAGCCCCTCTCAGTGTATGAATCCAGACGCTTCGGAGAAACCCAGCATCCTGCTCTCTGCACATGGGGCCTGGGTCCTCAGGACACCACAGGTTTCTCCCATCTGCCTGCCCTTTCCCTTGACCACATCTGCCTATGTGGTTCTTAAATCATTCCTAACTCTCATAAATTCTCCATATCCTCTCTTCTTTGTTCAGGAGCCCTTCCTGTGGGGAAATGAGAGAGCGTTTAGTGTCACACCAAGATTCGTGCTAATTAGCTTCTAGGGTGTGAGGAGTTCACAGCCCTGTGGCGGTGAGGGATCCCTTAGCCCAGAGCAGAGTAGGGAGACCTTGGGATTGTCTGTGGAGGGGACACCTGTAGTCCCACGTGATCTTCTGAGCAAAGCCGGCTATAAGCAACCGGCTCTTCTCATCCCTGCGTGTAGCCAACAGGAAGCTGTAAGTTTCCCCCTGAACCAGAGGACTCAGCAATGACATTTTCATTATGACAAACCCCTAAGTAAGGAGGGACTCAGGGCTTGCACAGGCTGTGGCTTTGGGTCCAGCTGGTGTCATGACTCAGAATCTTCAAGGTCCATGAGAAGATTCTTCTCAGCAGCTGAAGAGCAGGAAATATTGGCATGAAGTAAGGTCACGGTGATGATAAAATGACCCTCGAGGATGCCTGGGGCATGCTCAAAACGCACATGAATGCAGTAGTAACAGAGGCCAGAAGGGGGCGCCAGATCCCCTGGAGCTGGAGTTAAAAGTAGCATCAATCCATCCGATGTAGGTGCCAGGAACCAAACTGAACCTCTGTAAGAGCAGTATGTGCTCTTAACTGCTGAGCCATCTCTCCAGCCTGTCCTTGCCCACCTCCAGGATTTATCCTGAGTAGAAGTGGTTGAGCGAGTCACAGAAAAAGAAGAGAGTGGACACGCCCACATTCAAATTTCCCACCCATTAATGGAGGTAGCTGGCAGCCTCAGAGCTAATTCACGGGTCCAGACCTGGAAGCAGCCTTCTCTGCTTCCTTGAAGTTTTGCTTGTGAGCTTTTAAGGATGGAGTTATCGCTCCAGCCCCTTCACTTCCTCGATTGCTACCACAGTTGCAGAGGCGGTGGTGGCCACACCAACAGCAGTGGCAGGAGAGGAGCTGAAGAGTTCCTGGCAGGGCAGCACCTGGGGCAGATGAGAGGAGGAACGGGAGTGAAAGAAGAAACAAAGAGGGCTGGAGGAACGAAACAGGAAAGCAGGTAAAGAGGGAAGAGTCAAGGCCAAAGATAGAAGGCATGAGGAAGCAGGTTAGATCCTGCCTGCAGCCAGGACTCACAGAGCTGGGACACTGTCACTGTCCCAGCACTTGAGGACCATCCGGGAGCTGTGACATAAGCAGACACAATGCCTCCTGCTGGTGCTGCTGCAGCGGCTGATGGAAGCTGGGAATTGCAGAAATAGCCAAGTACCAGGCCACTGGTGGTTAAAGCACAGAGCCTAGAATAGTGAGTCTCCACATCTCTCACTGAGCTGAGAGCCTCTGGGTCTCCAGCCCCGCCCCTAGGTCTTGGGCACTCCAGGGCCCTGGAAGGAATGTCTCCTTTCCTACCCACAATTCCTACCGAGGTAGAGCCGAGAAGCCCACCAGCTGGCTGGTGACAGGATGGCCATTGTGCTTGGGGCTAGACTATAATTGGCCAGCTGTGGACTTGGAAGGACCGACCTCTGTCCAGACCACACCCAAGTCCAGCACCTCCTTCACCCGAGACCCCCAGCTGCCCCAAGTTCTCCTGGGTAGCAATCTGAGAGAGGCAAGAACGTTGCGCAGGTGACAGCAGTCACAGGCCAAAGTGCCAGGCACTCAAGAGTGCCATTCTGGAATATTCTAGTAAGTTCTTCCAGTGTGCCAGTGCACATCCTGGGCTTCAAGGAGAAAGCAGGGGTGTGTGAGCTCACATCTGATAGAGGGTCACCAAATATCCCATCAGCTAAAAATGCTCACTCTGTCTCGCTGTTCACACTGCGTTCCAACATGACAGCCCCTGTAAGAGGGAGTGTTTTACTTCACTTAGCAGAGGAGGAAGCTAGGACTGGATTTATCCCACATCAACCAAATGGTACAGGTGACGTTTGAACAGAGACCTGAATACCCTCAGGGTCTCCATCAGCCCCTGGCCACCACAGATTATCTATCTATCTATCTATCTATCTATGGAGTGTGTATATGTGTATCTATATATGCATCTATGTATCTATGTATCTGTCTTTATCTCTCTGCCCCTGACCACCCCAGATTCTGTCTCTCTGTGTCTCTCTGTCCCTGTCTCTCTGTCTCTCTCTGTCTCTCTGTCTCTCTCTCTCTGTCTCTGTCTCTCTCTGCCCCTGACCACCCCAGGCTCTCCCTTATTGTCCAGCAGTCTTCCTCTACCTCAGGGAAACTTTGATCTTGCTGGTTTGGTTTGGTTTCTTTGGGTTGTTTTCTAAGGTAGGCTAGCCTGAAACTCCTGATCCTCCTGCTTCAGCCTCTCATGTACTGGGGTGAGAGAGGTGTGACTACCACAGCCATCTCGGACACACACACACACACACACACACACACACCATATATATAATTGCATATATGGATGCTTTATTTACATCATTTCTACCCCACCCTCTCACCTCTCTGACTCCACCTATGTCCCAACTATTCTTCATGCCCATCTGTAAAGAGCTTCGCCCATGGAGCCCTGAGGGATTTGAGGACTTACAGGCTGTGGAGACTCCCAGGGAAGCCAGGTGTGGCAGTTTGAATAGAAATGGCCCCCTACAAGTGTTTGAATGCTTGGTCACAGGGAGTGGCACTATTAGGAGGTGTGGCCTTTTTGGAGGAAGTGTATCTCTAGGGAGTGGTCTCAGAAGCTCCAGCCCAGGGTCAGTGGCTCACAGTCAGTTCCTGCTGCCTGTCACTCCAGATGTAGAACTCTCAGCTACCTCTCCGGCACCATGCCTGCCTGCATGCTGCCATGTTTCCTGCCATGATAATGGACTAAACCTCTGAAACTGTAAGCCAGACCCAATTAAATGTTTTTCCTTCTAAGAGCTGCTGTGGTCATGGTGTCTCTCCACAGCAATATGAACCCTAACTAAGATACCAGGGTTCCCTTATCAGTGGGGAAGCCACCCAGAAAAGGTATGACAGCACCACTTAATGGTGGCCACTATAGGGGGAGAGTCCATGGTTAATTCTTGCAGTGTGTGGGAGGTGTATGACATCTGTTAGGCACCCAGTGTCACCCAGCTGCTTGAGGACACAGTGAGTGACTCCACTGTTCTGATGCCTGGCCACAGGGCAAGAAGTCACCTGGAGTTTCCCTCAGAGAGAGGAACAATGAGCTGCCCAACCCATGACCAATTTCCTGTCCTGGCCTGCACCTGTTTCAGCCCATAAAGGCTAACTCATTCTCACTGGACAGTGTTCCAAGCATGGCCTTGACTCTACAGGTGTAGGGACAAAGAGGGACAATGGCGATGGGGCGGAGGCTCGGGGACAAGGGACCTCCTGGTAGAGCAAGATCTCTCTATAGCTCTGTGATGGTGTCTGATCATGTCAGCAACAGCCAGCAAAGCTGCATAAAAAACACCCAGGCTCAGTGGCTTCAAGTGCTCTTACACCGGCCATCTGGTAAAGGGTCAGCTGCCCTGGGCTGGGGTCAGCTGCCAGGACTTCTGGATCCCAGCATCTCCTACCATCCAACATAGCACAACGAACCTCACTGGGGCAAGTCTGGTCACAACAGACATTCCCACAGTCTTCCTGAATTCTGGCCACTAATGTCCCATTGACCCAAGTGTGTCAATTGCCAAGCGCCGTGACAGTGGGAAGGACCCTTGCTCCTGGAGAGAGGAGCTGCAGTGTTGGCCAGACAGCATCTGTTGCAAGCCTCCACCACAGCTGTTTCCAGCCAAGAGTACCTTTATTCTTTTTCAATGTTTTAGGTCACATTCCTTGTGCACACATGTGTACATTTGCCACTGCACAAGAACGGAGATCAGAGGACAACTTGCTGAAGTCAACTTCTACATGTAGGTCCTGGGACCGAACCGAGGTGGTCAGCCTTGTTGGCAAGGACCTTCACCTGCTGGGCCATCCTACTAACCTCCCTGGATCTTTATTGTCAGTGGCCAGTTGGAATTAAATAGTGACCAGGCTAGGTAGTAGTGGCACATGCCTTTAATCTCAGCATTCGGGAGGCATGGGCAGGTGGATCTCTGTGAGTTTAAGTCTACAGAAGGCGTTCCAGGACAGCCAGGGCTACGCAGAGAAAACCTGTTTTGAAAAGGCAAATAAATAAACAGATAAACAGCCTCAATTAGTATAGAACAAAGAAGAGATATTTTAAGAAAGCATCCATTTTTGTCACCAAGGCCAGTGACATGTGGGCTGCCCCTACATCCCTCTCTATTCCCAGGACTTAACACTAATTGAAATGTTTCTATAAACAGGTATAAAAGAAACCCACTGAGGGCGGACTGGGCAAGAAAAGGGTTTGTTGTTGGAGGCTCAGCTAGAAGCCAGGACTCAAGAAATACAGGGTCCTTCTCTCCTGCAACAAGTTCTGGCCTTGTACCAGGAATGCCTCCACTCAGTGACTTCCTCAAAGGAGTGTTTGATCTATTCCAACTCTACAGACAGGGATGAGGATCAGAGGGGTCAAGCCAGTGGACTGAGGTAACACAGCTTGGCCCAGACAGTGCCCTTTGCTCTCTACTACCACTCTGGCCCTTGCTTCCCAGACCCCCTTGAGATTGGCAGAACAAACCTCCCCTCCCCCACGAGCCTGTGCCCAAGCTGCAGGGCTGTGGCCAAGGTCCCCAGGGACTCTTGGACCACAGCAGGGAGACCCGTCTCTCTGCAAAAGTCAAGCCTGGTCCCCTGAGCTCAAGAGAACTCACAGGAGGGAAAAGAGAGGCTGTAAACACCCAATATAACCACTTGAGGAACCGTCGCAGACAGTTCTACAGCCAGTTACGTAACAACTGCTGAGGTTGCTAAGAAGCCACGAGGCTCAGCGGCGGTGCAAGGTAGTCTTCCCTAAACAGTCAATCTCCTTGTTCTGCCCCAGGGACCCGTGCAGGATCACAGGGAATTTCTTAGGCTGACGCCCTGGGCAGGAGCAGGTGGTCACATGGATGAGTAAGGGGTCAGGAGAAAGAAGAAGGTCAGAAGAAAACGAAATGCAGATTAGTAAACGGGAGGGGCGGGGGCGGGGCAGGGGCGGGGTTTGAGTGGAAGGGAGGAGCTTAAGCATGGGAGGGACGGACTGAAAAGGGGGACATAAGAGTAAGTCTTAACAGAGAGTGAGGGAAGGAATCTCACAGGCTGCAGGATGCAGAGCCAGAATGTGCAAAGACCCTGGGGTAGGACTGTGCCAGCATTAGAGAGGCCCCATGAATTGCACAGCCAAGACAGAGGCTCTGTGGACCCTGGGCAGAAGAGAATTGCTCCCAGAGTCAGAGAGCCACTGTAACTAACAGGGCTGGAGGCAAAGAGAGGGATGCCTGGGGAAATTGTTGGAACCCGCAGACTCCTGGCCCCTCACCCTCGGGGCTGACAGAATGGAGCACAGCCTCATGTGGCCCAGATCAGAAACCCCTGGGCTTGCAATGGGTGCCCTAACTCACATCTAGAATTCCAGCACTTGGGATGCTGAGGCCTGGGATCGCTGAGTTTGAGGTACTGAGACACTAGCTCCAAAACAAAAAGAATAGTTCCAGATACTTCACGGGACAGCGCCTACTGGGGGCTTGGAGGGTGGAGGGGAGGATGCACCTGGTCAAGATGCAGCCCAATGGATGGTCACTGAGAAATGGCCCCTAGATCCCCAGCCTTGGTCCCGGAAGAGGGCCCTACAGCCTTTGCACCAACAGTCCCTCTCTGCCTAGAGTATCCTCCCTACAGATCACACACGGCTGGCACCTTCACATCCTTCAGGGTTCCCCAAACTGACCACCCAGCTGTTCCTCTGCCACTGGTGTTTTGCTCTCCTGCATCCTCTCTCCTATGAGGTCTCACTCATGTAAGCTTGATGTGCGAACCACACATCACTGGAACTGTCCTGACGACTATTTCCTGGTACTAGAGGAGGTCCAGGCCTGGAAAAATATGCAATAAAACAGAAAGGTTGGAAAATTCCTCTGATCAGCTACTGGGTGTCTTGATTTCTTCCACAGGGAAAGGGGAGGGGGGGGGAAGGAATGGAATAATTCATAGAAAAATTAAAATCTTAAGACAAAGTGGGGCGGCGTGCATTTGCATAAAGACTAGCTTCCGATTTTTAATGTCTCCCACCTCCAGAGTGAAGGTGGCAGCCACCCAGGCAGGGCCGGAAGTGGCTCAGCCAGCCCTGTGCCTGTCACAGAGGAGTCAGAAGCCTCTCGAGGCATCCTTGGCCAGGCCAAAGCAGCCTTGATGTCTGCCTTGTCATTTATGCAGTTAAGTTCAGCCTTGAACACCTTCCCGGCTCCCTCCTCCTCATTCACCCAGGGTAGGAGAGCTAAAGGATGGTTTTCCCAGAATGCCTTGCAGATCTATTTCTGGACCAGAGACTACCTAGGGACCCCGGCCCCTTCCCCAAAGAGTGCAAATGTCTGACCATGTCTCACCTCTTCAGGCTCTGAACACAGCTTCTGTGACTAGGGCCAGAGCAGTTATCTTGGAATCCTACCTGGCCCTCAGTTTGTGAAGTACTTGCCTACTAGACCCATGGGCCCCAAATTCTGTCGACACATAAAAACTAAGTTACGGAGGCAAGAGAATCAGGAATTCAGACACCCTTAGAGGTGTCTAGCCTTAGAGGCTAGCCTGAGCTACAAGAGACCCCATCTCAAACACACACAGCTAACCATGATCCAACTCCTTCAGAGCGTCTGTGTCTAAGAATCATGAGAGTATCTTCTGATTAAAGCAGGGGTCATGATAGGATATCATCTGAACAAGGGTCTGGGATTTCTGACTGAACTGGTTGGCCCTCCTCAGTCTGTAGGATGAGAGGCAAGGCCTGGGAACTGCTGTGTGGCTCCACCTCAGAGAAGGCTGGCTAAAAATAAACCTGGGGTCTGAAGACAGAACATTGAAAATGACACTGTCACTTTGACGGAGTGCCCGACCAAGCCACCATGAACAGTGACCATCCATCACCAACCTCTGCATTTCATGTGGGGAGCCGAGATACCAGGATGGAAGGGGACAGGTAGGTGGGACAAGAGGGAAGTGGCTGCCTAGCCAGAAATGCCAACGCATAACCCCCCAGCCCGTGGCACACCGGTCAGTCCCCAGGCTACTGCCATGAAATGAGACAAGCAGAGGGGCTAAACCCCATGTTTAATTTGCTAGGTCAACCATGTAGGGAAGCAGACCTCACAGAACTGTCACACCCCGAGTCCCTGCTAAGTCAGAGTAAGAAAACAATGAGTTATGGGATAGAGAATTTATAAGAACCTGCGTTCTCAAGAGGTGAGACTGGCACAGCTGAGTTATTTGGCTCAGCAGTTAAGGGCATTGGCTGATCTCCCCAGGGCTCACAAGAGGGTTCCACACTATCCTGAACTGCCCTCTTCTGGCCTCCGTGGGCACTGCATGCGTGTAATTCACATACATATTCGGGGTAAAACATTCATACACATAAAAGTCTCTTTTTTTATTTTACTTTATATGATTACACTGTCACTGTCTTCAGACACACCAGAACAGGGTATCAGATCCCATTAGAGATGGTTGTGAGCCACCATGTGGTTGCTGGGAATTGAACTCAGGACCTCTGGAAAAACAGTCAGTGCTCTTAACCACTGAGCCACCTCTCCAGCCCCATAAGTCTCTTTTTAAACGGGCTGGTATATAACTCAGTGCTATACAGCACCAGCCTAGCACATGAGGCCCCATGTTCCATCCGCTATACCATCAAATTAAATGAATGTAACAGGAGAACGGAAAAGAGCAAGGCCCAGACACATCCTCAATTGTGTAGCCCCCTAGAAATCACACAAGAAGCCTGATTCAGATTACCCACCTCCATGATGTCCCTTCCTCCTCTGGGAACCTTTGGGGACATGTGTGGCAAGAGGGATTGGGGAACCTGATGCTTACTAGCACACAGCAAAGGGAAGAAAACCGGTGGCCACAGGAATGGCCAGGGTCCAAGATACATACTATAAACGGGATGAGAGCCCACCAAGGCTTTAGAGATAACAGACAGGCCCTGGCTGAGGTAGCAGACACCCAGACAACCCTAATAACAGGAAGAGGCAGGAAGGGACTCTTGCAGAACCTTTAGGAGCCAGCCCTGTGCACACTGGTGGGGCCACCTCGGGCTCTGACCCCTGAACTAGGAGCCCCTGGTCAAGGCCCCATGACAACCAATCAACGGGAAACTGCAAAAGGTCCCCTCAGTGCTCAGGCCCCCAAGCGCCCCTGCAGCACAGCCAGTGGGGCTCAGGCAGCTTGACCTGACACATTCCAGGAAAGCCATCACTCTGCTGAAGCCAGGCTTCCGTCACTCACCCTTCCTGCAGGAATGGGTACAGGAACAGGAAGGCTTGGTGGGAACGAACCAGATGACACCACCAGGCAGCCGATCAGACAACCACACCAGGAACGATGGAGCACACAGCACAAAGCGGGGACCAGATGCTCCTGTATCCTAGAGATCAGGACTGCTACCCACTCTCTGTGGTAGGAAGGCTATGGAGGGCTGAGCTGGGTGTCTGTGGCTAGGTGGCAAAAATCCAAGGAGACTCCCGTGATAAAGTCGCCCTGTAATCCAGCTCCAGGAAGCAGGGAGGCCCAGGATATGGGGAGGCCCAGGGCAACACCGGCTTAACACAAACCAAGACAATGCTAAACACCAAGAGCTCAGGAAACACCATTATACATCTTGTGCTGGGTCACACCACCTCACAGCTCAGCAGTGAGCTGACACTGGTACGGCCAGCCAAATGTGGAGTCCCATCACCTCAGAGAAACACACGCGTACTGCACTTGTACAGGTGTGCATGGCACAGATTTATTCCATAAAATTCTTCATAGCACTTTTCCTTTATAGACTTAAGATCCAGGATATCTTTAAAAGGTTTTATGTTGTGCTCAGTTTTTAAAAAAAAAAATACAAAAGCAATCACCAGGATTTATGACATATTCCGTGTGCTAGAGGAGAAGCACCATTAAGTCCTGGCAGCCAAAGCCTGAGACTTCATTTACAAATGTAGAGGACAGTCACAATAGAAAGAGCCCAGGAACTATTAGGAGGGAGCACGGGGCCATTTCCCTCTGAGGCGGGGCAGCTCCATCCCTGGCGGACTCCAGGATCACACTGCCCAGCACACAGCTAAGTGGTAACCTGGGGTAGACACCCAGGGATTCAAGTGCCCCCAGGCCCTCAATTAACATTAAACCGTTTGACCCATTCAAACACTGTGCTGGTAAGACCCAGAAACAGTCGGGGACACCCGACAGCAGAGGGGACTTGCCATAGCAGAGAGCTCTTGGCTGTCTGGACAATTCACTCACCATTCCCTAGAATGGTGTTCTGGCCTTGGTAGACGGTACAGGAGCCGTCAGCCCAGGTGTCCCAACAGCCAGCTGTGAGGTGACAGGCATGCTGGGCCAGGTGCCCTGGCTTTAGTCAGCTCTTGAGAAGACAGTAACGCTGAGGAAGCCAGGCCAGTTAAGGACAGAGAGTATAGGTAAGACTTCACCTTCATAGAGCGAGATACAACAGCGGGCTCATGAGGCTGAAGGCCACATCGCTCCTCCAGTGTGCTGTCACCAAATGTCACCAGCCCTGCCCCTGCAAGGCTGTGTGCTGACCTATAGCAGCAGGGCCGAGACAAGCCTCAGTGTATGCTTAGGGTCTCCGAAGGCCAGGCACATCCTGGAGCTCGGGAGACCTGGCCCCCACCAATGACTCCGAAAGAGGAAAGCTGTTCCTGAGCCTGTGGAGTGTGCAGTGCCAGGGCCACCTGGAGCAGCTGTTGTCTCTAAAGTGTCCCTAAGTTCCATCACATGCACAGCTGGATGGAGTGCGAGCTGCTGGCTCAGAAGTCCTGCAGCTCAGGGATGTCCCGGTACAGGTCGAGGGTCTCGGGGTTGGAGAAGGCCCCCCGGTGCTCCACAGTCCTCCCAGCCATCACCTGCTTCACGGCCACCTCCACTTTCTTGCCATTGAGTGTGTACTGTGGGGCAGACACAGAGAACACAGAAAGGAGTGTTTAAACCAGAGACGGCAGAGCAGCCCTGACTCTGGCTTCTCCTCCATATTCGCTTCCAAAAAGATCCATAAACCCAGCTATGCGGTGGCTTCGAACACATGCCACGGCACCTACAGACACCTGAGGGAACCCGCTGGTGACGACAGCCAAGGCAGTGCTGACACTGTCCACGGAACCATGCCACACAACTCTATGCCTGGGTCAAAACCACATGAGCACAGGGGTGTCTCCAATGCTGTGCACCTCACCAGGCACGTGTGCAGGTGCTCTGGAGGGGCCACATGGTCCTTGCCTCAGGTGCCATTCCCTCTGACAGATCGTCCCTAGCCATCTGCTTTCTGCAGATGCGAGACAGTTGTCAAAACAGACCTGTGTCTGACCAGAGAGGTGTCAGGAGGGCCAGGCTACTCACTCACGCGCTCACCCACACATGTGCACAGTCACGCACACACCCATAGTGTGTACCTCAGGCTCTCTGCCTTCCCACCCCCAGGCGGCTAAACCGTCAAAACTCTTTCCCAGGCATCGCGCAGGCCACCCAGGTTGGCCCTGGGACTCAAGATCAGTGGCCTAGCCTCAGTGTCAGCACACCGCTCTGGGACTTCGCCAGCTCAGCTCGGCCGAATCCATCTCCAACTCCAGGTCTGCTCAGGGAGCCCCTAAGCCAGAAGCCGTGCTCCCCTCCCGTCATCTACCAAGCAACAGCCCTCGAGCATGGACTGACGATCTCATAGCGAGGATGAATAACTGTGCACATACATGATGTGACTGGACCAGAATGGAGAGCCTTCAGAGGCCCCTTGCCCAGATCCCACAAAGCCCCAACACACACCTCTGCAGCTCTCTTCAGAGTTCACATCCCCACAGCTGTCTGCAGGCCATACCCAGGCCATCAGCCCCAGTATGCCATCCCACAGACAATGCTGGGAATGCTGTCTGTTATGAGAAAGGGGGAGGGGTGTTGCTAGGCAACGTGGTACCCATATAGAAGCAAGAGTAAGCTGCAGCCACCCGGGCTCTCTCACAGGCCCAGGTAAGACACAACGTACTGGAATGCCTCGGGTCTCCAGGATGAGGCTGGGCACATGGCGGGCAGACAGGCCAAGTCGGATGGCGTCTCGGATGCGCTTCACGAGGTCAGGCTGGAAAGTGTGCCCGGACGCCATCTTCAGGAACAGGACCACCCGCTCCTCGCCATCTCTGTTGTACTGGGGTACACACAGGCTGTCCTCCACCTCATCGAAGGCTTCCACTGTGGAAGCAGAAAGGAAAATAGCTTTGCACGAAGCTCTCCACAGGCCACCATGATAATGTCACCTGTCAAAAGGGAAGGACACCAGGCCACCTGGGCAATACTACAGCTGCACCCGGACTAGGGGATGCCCAGATGAGGGCATACAACATACATGTGTACTAAGATGCCACTGACAGGGAGAAAGGGGCCAGACACAGGAGGAACTGAGTTCAGGTCTTGCCTGGCAACACTGACCTAACACTACCTGGGGCCCATACCTCAGCATGACAAAGGAGGCCACCTCTCAAGAAAAGTGGCTTTGGGACCTAGGCCAGGACAAAGTCCCTAGGCCAGAAGCTTTGAGAGTCCCTCACAGGTATGCATCTGGTGTCCTGAATTGTGCTGTGTGCCCTTCAGCCTTCACACACCCTCTCTGTGCCTCTATATCCCAGAAGGCAGAGATAGGATTAACCAATGTTCTAATCTTGCTGCGAAGAAGACACCTGAAGGATGGCCAAAGCCAAGTGTCTTTAACTCTTCTGAGGTCATAGGAGGCGCCACAGTGTGGCCAGACATGGGAGAGAGGGTGCATGCATGGAGACCAGCCCTCACCCCGCTACACGGATGTCCACCCCCACCCAGTTCTTTAGGAATCAGGGTCCTGGTCCTGTTGGACCACCCTGGACCTGAGAGAGCAGCAGAGAAGAGATGCACGAACCGATGTTGTAGATCTCCGAGCTGCCAAAGCGGACGCCATTGGGGTTGAGGGTGCCATCACTGCAGAGACAAGAAGCGCGTGGCTAAAGGAGGTGGCCATGCCCCATCCCTCTTGGCAGGCTCCCCCCACCCATCCCACCCACCCCCACAGCACCCAACTGCCACCAGCTGCCCTCTCCTCTCTCACTTCACAGGACATGTCCCTGAGCTTCCAGAGGGAGAGGCAGGAGGTCACCTTACCTACGGCCCAGCATGATAATGCCTCCTGTTTTGGGGTTGATCCTGCAGTAGTCACCGTGTGCCCAGACACCTTCGAGAAAGGCAGAACAAACTGGTCATGCTAAACGGGTGGGCTGGGATACACCTAGACAAGCACATGAGGCAGGGGCAGAAGGGAGGGGACGGGGACCCTGGCTACAGATTTCAAAAGTCTAGGAACAGGCAGAGTGCCAGGGAGGGATGAGACAGTGGACTGCCTGAGTCAGGTGTGGCAACAAACGCCTGCGACCTCAGCACATGACTGTACACACGTAATTTACACAAAACCACCAACCCCTATGGGGACCGAACGTACAAACAGCGTCTGTCTGTCCGTCACCAGGGCGGGAGAAATCAAGGCCATACAGAGGCAGGTCCTCTACAGGGGCACCTGACCAGGTGAACTACCGTGTCGGGTATGAGGTGCAGCTGGCCTGAGTCAACCTGCTGCATGAGCATCAGTCACCCTCCCCTGTCTCCAGACCCCCTCCCCCAACTGCCACCATCACTGAACAAGCAGACAAGCCCTGACAGGTAGGCAGCCCCCAGTCCTGCACCCGGGGGCTCATGTGGCTCTCAGCCTAGCTGGTGGCTGGAGACCTTGAGTGCAGGGATGGGTTAGGATCGACTGAACCAAGCATCTTAGGATGCTGAGACCCACAAGAAGTTGGAGGAGTACGGGCTTGGGCAGAGACACCCAGCCCCAGCCAGGCAGGGCGTGGTGCCGGCCTGCTCCTGCCTACCTGGGAATTTGGAGAAGTAAGCCTTCCGGTACTTGCTGCCGTTCTCGTCGTTCCAGAAGTGCGTGGGCTGGCAGGGAATGGGCTTAGTGCACACCAGCTCGCCACTCGCTCCCCAGACGGCCTTCCCTGGCATTTGGGAGAAGACTAAGCCTGGCGCACTCATGAGCACGCCCCGGCACACACTCCCTTACTCTGCCACTTGGGACACAACTCTGCTATGTACAGGCGAGAGCGATCCACCCTGCATGTGCACAACTGCAAATCTGCTACCCACTCAGCAATCATGGCATCCATCTGAACACCTGTTACTCTGAGACTGGGGTCAGGGAGCCTATGAGTACAAAACCCACCCCTGGGAAAGGACATTGCTCCCCATGGGAGAGTGGTCACTCCCTGCTTATGGGGCTAGAGAACCATGACAAGCCAGGGGCATGTCTGCCCATGTGTTTCTCCCTCCTCACATCCCAGAAGGGTCAGGGAGCCATTCACCTTCCTCGTCCCAGGCTTCCACAGCCATGCCAAGGTTCCGGGCTTGGATCTCACCCTTGTACACAGGAATAGAGGAGTTCTGGCCCATGAAACAGGAGATGATGTCAGTGCCTCCTGCAAGCAACAGCAGAGGACAGGCCACCCTCAGCAAGACGCAGAGCTGCCTGGACAGGCTCCACCCCCGCTGAAGACACACGCATGACAGACAGCAAGGGCTTCCTTGCAGAGAGAGGCAGCAGGGACCAAGACTGAACCCAGCTAGACTGGACCCAGCTCTCTATCTATCCCTGTGTCTGGTGACATTCTTGCTGACTGAGCCTCCCTGCCTAAGGACTCTCAGCTGACCAGACTTTAGATAGATGTAACATCCCTCCATGGCCTCTGCATCAGCTCCTGCCTCCAAGTTCCTGTCCTGCTTGAGTTCCAGTCCTGACTTCCTTTGGTGATGAACATCAGTGTGGAAGTGTAAGCTGAATAAACCCTTTCCTCCCCAACTTGCATCTTGGTCATGATGTTTGTGCAGGAATAGAAACCCTGACTGAGACACGCGCACACACGCACACGCGCGCGTGCACACACAGCAAAATCATCTGAATCACAGTGGGGTTGTGGACCCCCAGCCATGAGTCCAGGGGAGGTGTAAAGTCCATGTAGGCCCCCTGCTCCCCTCACTAGATGCCACCCCCCCCCTTAACTGTGGCTTCCAAGGGCCACCCACACTTCCCTTCCTACTTGCCCATTCCTCCGGCAGCCTCTGTCTTTGGCCCTACCTGAGATGGAGCCCAGGAGCACGGAGCTCTTGATGCATCTGTACACATACTCGTAACTCTGGGCTTTCAGCGGCGAGCCGGTGGACAGGATCGTGTGCAGCGTGTGGAGGTTGTGAGTTTCCACTGGGGGCAAACACGACCAGAGATAAAACCAGGCCCAACTGCCTCCAGCCAAACTCACGTGGAGGACTCAGCCAGAAGGGAGGAATGCCAGTTCCTGAAGAGATGGGTGGCTCTGGGGATAGGGCCTGAGGGGCCACTCACCTGGCTTCATGTCCTTCTCCTCCAGCACTGACAGCCACTTGGCTCCCGTTCCCAGGATGGTGATCCTATGATACGGGTGAGAGAGAAAGCATCCTCAAGTCCCCAAAGCTCCTACCATCAGTCACAGCCTCCAGCCACAGCCTCCCAGCTCCAACTTCCCATTTTCTTTGCCAGACAGCTCTGCCCTATCGCCTGCCTGGCACCCAGGTCCAGCAGGGATCCTCCGGGAACAGACGCCCTGATGACAGTGAAAAGTGACCAACCCTCTCTAGGGGAACAAAGGCCACTCCCAGTGAGGGCTATCTTAACTGCCACATGCCACATGGCCCTCGCAGATGAGCGACCGCCTCATGTCCCAAAGGAGAGACCGCAGAACTCTGGCCCCCTCTTTAACCAGAATCTTTTCTCCACAGGCTCACTCCCTAAGAAAAGCCACCCTTAGGGGGTCTAGTCTGAGCCTGGGAGTCAGAGCTGGCGATGTGCTGTGCTGCCAATTAGGACCTGATACCACAGTCTAAAGGTTCATTCCAGGTTTGTGTACGCATATGAAAACCTTGAGATCCTAAAGATGCTGCCAGCCTCCTGATTCTGACCCAGTGCCTCTGGCTCTAAGACAAATGGTTTTCTTCTTTTCTTCCTTCCTTCCTTCCTTTCTTTCTTTCTTTCTTTCTTTCTTTCTTTCTTTCTTTCTTTCTTAATATGTCTACGAGCACACTTCACACCAGTGCATGCACATAGCTGCAGTTCACACTCACACATGCGTACATACTCTCATGCACGTGTACACTTTCACACGTGCACATGAACACATACATACGCATCACACACTACACTGGAGGGCAGAGCCCCAGGGTCAGTCACTTCCCTCTCCATGCCCCTCCTGGCAGCGTCCCCCACACCCCACTACACCCACCCCACACCAAAACCAGTTCCTTTTCCCGAAGCCTGGCCAACAGGTGGCAAGGGGTATGAGAAAGCTTGGGTCAACTACAGTCGCACTAGGTAACGGACTGACTCCTCATTAACACTGTGAGCCACAGGTTGGGATTTTAATAGCGTCATCCTGGCCAGGCAGTTTTATGGAAAACGTTAATGGCCCAAGGTTTTAAAACACCAGCAGTGGGCCAGCTCAGTGGGTAAAGGTGATTGCCACCAAGCATGACGACCTGAGTTCAAATCCCCACGACCCACGTGGTAGAAGGAGAAAACCGACTCCAAAAGTTGCCCTCTGATCTCTACTTGCACACTGCAGCATACTACACATACCCACATACAAAATAATTGTTAAAATGTTTAAAAAATAAATAAAAGCTGTGCAGTGGTGTAATCCCAGCACTGTAATCCCTGTCTCAAAAAACCAAAAAACAGAAACAGCAACAACCAAAAGAAGCCACTAGCAGCCCCTTCTGTTTCCACCATGGTGGCTCAAGCTGGTGACTGAGCATGACAGAGCAGTACACTCCTGCACTGGAAAGTCTGAGCCGCCATCACTGGCGAGGGGTTCATCTACCAAGGGCTGGCAGCACAGGGTGTCTAGGGGTGTCTACCAACAACATTATCATAATCCGCAACGGCCAGAAGTCATCTGATGCTGTGTCCTGCCCGCTCCACAAGCATCAATGCTGAGGGCCTGTCCTGTCCTCCGTCCCCTCTGCTTCTAGCACCCTCCGGGGCTTAAGTGGAAAGACAGAGCACTCAGAGACAGAAGGGACGTTAGTTAGCTCTGTCTGATGCTGAGCCTCCCCAGAGACAAAAATGACAGCTTGCTGTTGTGTCAGCTGAGCAGGACCCAGGTACCTACCCTATCCTGTCCACAAGGTCCCACAACACGTTGGGGGTCGGAACCAGCGGGGAGCCATCATACAGGACCAAGGATGCTCCTGTGGCCAGGGCTGACACCATCCAGTTCCACATCATCCAGCCGACCTGCCACAAACAGGGAGACCAGGTAAGCCAGGCAGAGGTGCAGACCCGGAATCCTACCACTAGGGGGCAGCAGGGAGAGGAGGCTGAAGAACTGCAAGCTTGGGGCTACCCTTAACTACACTGTAAAACCCAGTCTAAAAGAAACAAACAAAAAATAGCTTTTTGGTTTAGGTGTTTCAACACAGGGTTTCTCTGTATAGCCCTGGCTGTCCTGGAACTCACTCTGCCTCCAACTCAGAGATCCACCTGCCTCTGCCTCCCAAGTGCTGGGATTAAAGGCAGGTGCCGCTACCACCTGGCCAAAAAATGTTTTAAAAGGAAATGACTCACACAGGCCCATTAACTTCTCCTCCATCTCTGAGGGTGTGGGGGAGCAAAACACAAAAGGGGGGAATGAGGGAGGCAAGGTTCGGCAGGAATTCTCCAACATGGAGGCCAAAGGAGGCACGTTCCCTACGTGAGCCAAGACGGGCAAAAGACACATCTCTCTAGGACGCCTGGGCAAATTTGTTGAGGGGATCTGAGTGTCACCTAGCACTCTGGGGTCAGTATTGGGAGGTGGAGGGTGTGGTGGTGCATGCCTGTAATCCCAGGATTTGGGAGGCTGTGCGGCAGGGAGTCGAGAGGTCAATGCTAGCCTGGGCTATAAGGGCTAAGCTCCATATAGCCTGGACAATTCAGCCAGATGCTACCTCAGAATGAAAAAAAATGAAGGACCACGGACGTGGTTCGGTGGTAGAGCACTTGCCTAGCGTGCTCGAGGGCCTGGGCTTGGTCCCAGGCACTGAACACAGGAGCATGAGCCAGCTCAGGCACGCCACCCAAGAAACTCTGCTAGATCCTTCCGGAACCTCTCCAGACTGGACAGGAACACCCCCACTCCCAACTCGAGCTCTGGGTTAGTGGCAGCACCCCATGCTGCTCTAAGCCATGTGGTGGGTAGAGACTACACCCGTCTGCCACCCCTTGTACCCCGGATGGAGCCCCGGATGGAGGGGCAGCAGGAGGCCGCAGGACACACCGTGGTGTAGTAGAGCAGGATGTCACTGCTTGTCATGTTGCCGTGTAGCATGTGCTCCTTCAGGTGCTGGATGAGGGTGCCCTGCAGGGGGGAGGGTGAGACACACGGGTGAGACACATCACCCATCCCCCCCCCCCCGAGAAACCCAGCTGGAGCTCTCCGGCTCTGCGGGTCAGCTTGGTGCCACTCTGCCATCGGAGCATCGATCAGAAAATCCCAGTACTCCCCACCTGCCAAGCTCTCCGTGCCCATCCCATCAGAGACACACTAACTTCACTGAGATGGGAGAGAAAGCTCACGGGGCCAACAGCAGGTGTCCCCCACCCTTGGGCTCCTCCTGGGAGAAGATATGTAAAGACACCACCGTGACAGAGGGGACCACAAAGGACACCTCCCACCCAACCTCCAATTTTAGTTTCAGTACAATGGGCAATATTCCCAGGCTCCAAATCCACAAAACACAGCCTAGTCAACGCCCTCCTCTCCAGCCCTTCACCTGGTTCCTCCCGCTTCCCCTAGGCAGCTCAGCAGCCCGCTACCCTGTTCCTGTGCATTCCGGGCGCTCCAGCCTCAGGTTAGCAGGAGGTTGGGGGGGGGGGGGCGGGGCGGGACTTCCTTCTCAGAGCTGAGTTCAGCTGACCCAGCGAGATCCCATCATGTCACCCTCAACGACAGTTTTCCTGCCTCTATTCTGGATCCCCTATGAGATTCCCAAAGACAGGTTGGGGATGTCACCCTTAGACAGCCTTAGAATGACCACTGTCTGGGCCTGGCCCACAGGAGTGAGCACCAGGTTCACAGAGAGGCTCCCAGGCTACAGATGAGCAAGGGGTCTGGCACAAGACTCCACGTGTTACACACTCGCACTCAAGAGAAGTCAAAGGAAAAGCCAATCAAAGGGAGGCCTCCATACACTGGCTGCTGTTATTTGAATGACAAATGCCCCACAGGCTTATATGTGTGAACACAGGCCTCCAGCAGGTGGCGCTGTTTGGGGAGTTCTGGACCTTTTAAGAGCTGGGGCTGCCGGGCAGTGGTGGCGCACGCCTTTAATTCCAGCACTTGGGAGGCAGAGGCAGGCGGATTTCTGAGTTCGAGGCCAGCCTGGTCTACAAAGTGAGTTCCAGGGCAGCCAGGGCTACTCAGAAAAACCCTGTCTCGAAAAACCAAAAACAAAACAACAACAACAAAAAAAAAAAAAAAAAAAAAAAAAAAGAGCTGGGGCTTTCCTGAAGAAGTTCGGTCTTTCAGGTTTTAAAGTCTGGTCCCTTGGTCTAGCAAACTTTATATGCCCCAGTACAGGGGAAAGCCAGGGCCAAGAAGTGGGAGTGAGTGAGTAGGGGAGCGGGGGGGGGGGGGGGGGGGGGGGCAGGGCGGGACGGGACGGGACGGGACGCAGAGGGTATAGGGGACTTTTGGGATAGCATTTGAAATGTACATGAAGAAAATATCCAAGAAAAAAAAAAAGAAAAGATGTTCTTATTATACTCTTAAGGTTTCTTTGTTGAAATGGTAAGAATAATTCTTCTAATTTTTAGATTTTAAACATAAATGGGATACAAAAAGTGAATATTTTGCAAAGAATAAATCATGTTATCAGATAGTATCGTGTGAAATAAAAATCATCCAAAATATTAAAAAAAAAAAAGTCTGGCCCCACTTCCTGTTCTCCACTTCCTGGCTGCCAGGTGGTCTTGCATTCCTGTTGCCCTGCTGGGACCTGTAAGCCAGGAGAACCCCCTTTCTCCTCTAAGCTGCTTTCCGATGGGGAATCTACCACAGCCACAGAAACCCCCTCCCTCCCAGAGGGGTCTCTGCTCCCTCCGCTACTGTGGATCTGCAGCAAGAGTGAGCATCCTCCCAAGGGTCACACCCATGTGCCTGTTTGTCACCCTCACAGTCTAAGCTCAAATGAAAGCAATGCCTTTCTCCCCCAGGTTCATCCCACGCTTAGCATTTGATTGTTAAATGCCCAGGCAGACCGAGTTCCCTCAGGGAGGTGACAGAGTAAGGTTCTCTGGGTCTCAAACAAGAGTTTCATCTTATTTCTTTGAGTGCAGGGAAGGGAACCCAGGGTGGACATGTGCTGGGCAGAAGCCATGACACTGAGCCGCAGCCCTGGCCCTGAGTAAGCTGGAGGAGGGAACGGGACCCTGCTTTCAAAAGCCGTCTCATGAACATAGGAACCCAGGTTATAAGTCAGTACACACAATCCCCCGTCGGCCCCACAATCTGCAATGTCAGAGCGGCTGGCTCACTGGGTGCATCCCACCCCGGCTACATCACGCCCCACACCACCCCAACCTATCTCAGCCACCACAGCCCCAGGACTGCAGTGTTCTCTTGCTCCAGGTCTCCCCCTAGACATCTCATTTAGAGAAAAAAAACGGCACCCTGGGGATTCTGCAGAAGCGACTGGCCTGATTGATGACTGTTAGCCCAGCAGAGGCAGGGCACCTACCCCGGCTGAGTGCACCATGCACTTGGGCGCTCCCGTCGTGCCTGAGGAGAACATGATGAACAGAGGGTGGCTGAAGGGCAGCTGCTCAAACTCGAGCTGCGGCGCCTGCGCGCCGGTCCCGCTTGCCAGGAAATCATCCAGGAACACACTGTAGGCGGGTACAGGAGAAAAACCAACAGTGACCGTTCCAGAATGCCAGAAGAGCTCTGCTGATTCTGCCCCCCAGCTAGATATGGCCCAGGATCCCTCCACATCTACCACAAGAGCCTGGAGCACTGGCTTGCCTGGTATCCACGGATACTGAGTGGCTATGGAAGGAAGCCCTGTGCCTGAGGAAGGAAAACATCAGGCTCCCAAACCAAGGTGGCTAAAGGTGGAGTCAGAACATGAAGATTAGGCACTGGACTTGCTTGGATCAAGGGCTGGCTTTTAGATTTATTTGTTTGTTTGTTTGTTTGTTTGTTTGTTTATTATATGTAAGTACACTGTAGCTGTCCTCAGACACTCCAGAAGAGGGCGTCAGATTTATTTATTTACTTATTTATTTATTTATTTATTATATGTAAGTACACTGTAGCTGTCCTCAGACACTCCAGAAGAGGGCGTCAGCTTTATTTATTTATTTATTTATTTATTTATTTATTTATTTATTTATTATATGTAAGTACACTGTAGCTGTCCTCAGACACTCCAGAAGAGGGCATCAGATCTCGTTATGGATGGTTGTGAGCCACCATGTCGTTGCTGGGATTTGAACTCCTGACCTTCGGAAGAGCAGTCGGGTGCTCTTACCCACTGAGCCATCTCACCAGCCCAAGGGCTGGCTTTTAGAGACATGACACCCACACCCACACAATCAATACCACTCTACATTGCTAGGAAGACTAGCTCACGGCGAGCCTATCCGCTATCCACAGACCCAGGACCAGTGTGGACCAGTCCACTTGCTTGTTCATACTTCACCTTCCAATGAGTAGCCAGGGACAGGAGTGCCTGCCCCACTCCTGAACCTGAAGGGGCAGAGGCAGCAAGGCAGCATCAGGAAGGCAAGGCCCAAAGCTACCACAAAGCAAATCTATGTAGCCCCATTTATTACATCCTGGGCCCTACAGCAGCCATGTGTAAACGACTGACCTAGAATAAATACAACTTAGCCAAACCTGCCCTGCCTAGGCCCACAGCCACCAGAAGCCACCACAGGTGGGTGGCCCAGAACCACAGAACAAACAGGAACAGCGGGTCTCCATTTTCTGACAAATCAAACTCTCTCTTCCAAGCAAGGAGGTGGGATGTCATTAAACGGAACGATTTGCTGAGGCTGTGACACCGAAACCCGCCCCACCTGGCATGAGAAGACATGCCTCGGAGACCAGGGACAGAGGAATGCCTTAAAAAAAGACATTCCAAATGATTCTGACAGCCGCACCCCCACGCACACCTCCTCTGCAGCCCTGCTCGATGAAGTGCCAGTCTAATGGACACTTCCCACTGAGAAAAAGTCCTTTCTTTCAAAGGCTCTGTAAATCACAGTAAGTAACCGTTGCCTTTGTTTCTCTTCTAAAAATGAAAAACAAAACAAAACAAAAAACGGGCAGGGGGGGAAGGGGGTGGCTCTGGCCTGCACTCCCTGAACCAGCAGTCCACTGTTGAGGTTCATCTGTGATGAAGCCAGCAATCTTGAGGAAACAACAGCAGCACAGGGTCCCAGATCACACTCCGAAAAAATCAGGGAGCCCAGTATCACTGTCTTAACCCTCTTCTCAAAACGGCACAGGGCTCCCTACCACGGCAGCCTCGGACAGTAAGGCTGGAAGGTATGGAGGGGGTGGGTGGGGGGAACACCTGAGCATGAGCTAAAGCTGAGGGAAAGATCCCTGCACAAGTGACCAGGTCACTTCAGCTGTCCCTAGAAGATCCAAAAGTCCACAACCAAAAACAGACCCCCTTGGCCTAATCCACCAGCAAACCACCAATGCCAGAAAAGCAAAGGAGGAGGCAGCGGCAGCCAGAAACAAACAGCATCATTCCCCAGTGTCCTGGGGTATGCGGGACCAACACCCCTCCAACCCCCACAGGGACCAAACTCTGCAGGTGCTTGGCCTGTATGTAAAAGGCAACAGTACCGCACATGTTCCCAGCCTTAGGTCCCCTCCAGAGGACACCCAGTAGGACAGCTGTGTAAGTAGGGCCCTGCCCCATAAGGTCTGCGCATGCTCAATAGAGACTCATGGCCTCCAAAGATCTGCCATCTGTAGTTGGTGAAAGCCACAGATGAGGAACCCACAGATCCACAGCCAGGTCCACCCAGACAGTGTCTACTTCTGAGGCAAGCCCTCTCTTCGTACACATGCACATACATCCAGAACTCCTGGGGAGAGCCCTGTCTCTGTGTGCACATACCTGAGTGTGCCACACGGGCCACACGTGTGAGCATGACTGCGCACACAAGTTAAGTAACACCAGCCTCCTCTGCCCAGGCCAGGAAGCCATGCCTGGAGCCCTCCCTGACCACAGCAAGAAAGGAAGGAAGCTGACGGTTCGTTGCTGTATGGTCTGGAGACTCACCATGGAGGCTTCCCATGTTCCATACCACAGTGAGGCTTTCTGCTAATGGCTTCCCCACCTCAGATATGTGGAACCTAGTCTGGGGGTGGGGGGCTCCTCACCTGTTGGGGATCTTGGAAATGTCAATCTTCTCCCTTGGGAGGACATAGGGGATCAGCACCACTCGCTGCAGGTCAGGCAGTCCTGGAGGAGGGGTGGGACAAGGTCAGGCCCCCAGCACCCAGCACAATCTGGGGGGGGGGGGTGGCTAAGGGGTGTGGTCCACAGGACTTCTGGGGCAACCCCTCTCTTCGTACACATGCACATCCATCCAGAACTCCTGGGGAGAGCCCCGTCTCTGTGTGCACATACATGCACACAAGTAAACTCAAGACTCCAGCACACACACACACACACACACACACACACACACACGGCGCAGGATCCCTGAGTACCTTTCACAACTCGCTGCAGCTTCTCCAGGTGACCATGCTCCTTGCCATTGTAGACAACAGCCTCCACCGAGAAGATAAGTTTCGGCTGAATTTGAGAAAAGCGGTCCAGGACACCCTGAAAATGAGAGAATGGACAGGTCATTGGAGACTATACATGTAGGAGAGGAAACGTCACTGTCAGGGCTGAATACAGCCATCTGTCCCCAGCACCTGCAGCTAATATGGGCAGTCCATACAAACTCCAGCCACATCTAGGAAGCAGTGGCCACAGCGAGAAGGCTGCAGACTCAAACGCATGTCCTAAAACAGGAAAGGCCCAACTCCCCTAGCAGAGGGTGCTCACTGCACCGACCACAGCCCCACACGATCCTATGCCTTCTGCCGCCTACAAGGTTCTCTGAAACCTTGATGCCCGAGGAGCCTGCATCCTCCTGTAAGTGTTCACATTCTCCTGTAAGGATATGCCCTGCCTGGGGAAAGCAGGCTTACCCACGGGACTGTGTACCACACACAGGGGAATCCACAGCCAACCAAGGGTAGCCCTTTCCTAGCTAGCTCCCATACAAATTTAATGTGGACAAGCACAGCCTTGGGACCCCTCTGCTGTAACCCCAAGGGGAAGAGATCAAAGCACCGAGGTAGACTTCCTCAGCCCCCCCACCCCCACTCAGGAGTGACCAGGAGGCCAGCATCACTGCCAGGGAGGCAGGCAAGGCAGGCAGAGGCATCTTAGTCCAGGAGGGCTCTATTCCTCTCCTTTCTGTGCTTCTGTCAGCAGCTGCTCAGAGATACCCGCAGTGACAGCACACCTCACAGACAGGGTCCCCACATGGCTGCAGGCCCAGCCACCTGCAGAGGATCATTAGGTTAATTAGGACCCTAAGTGTGACTAATTAGCCACTCCTGCAGTGTTGGCAGAGCTCCCTGGGAGACCTCAGCAGAGAGACGTGCTGACTCAGCAGAGGAATCTAAAAGGGGGACAGCTCTAGGTGGGGCCCCTCACCTGCTACAGCAGCATCCCATCCTGGCGTTTTGATGCACCCCAACACCTGATCACCTCTGAGTTAAAGGTTCTCAGACTAAATTCTCTTCAGTGCTGTCCTTTTCCCAATCCCACACTGGCACAGAGGGCCCAATTCCACCTCCCCTGTGCCAGGCACTGCCGGGGAACCCACAAGGGTCCCCACTCTCCCAAAATATGAACAAAACCAAAAAGCCATGGGGAAACAACTGCAGGTTCCATTGCTTCTGGTTCCAACTCTAAAGGAAGCCGCACAGTGCAGACGGCTCGGAGAAGAAAGGTGCCAGGTGCTTGCTGCACTAGGAGGCTAAGGTGGAGGATCCTGAGTTCATGAGTTCAAGGTCAGGCTGGGCTCACAGTGAGACCCTGTCTTGAAAACAAACAAACTGGATGCCAAGAGATGGCTCAGAGAGAGGGTGGAGATGCTGGTGGTATTAGCCTGACAGCCGGACTTCAGTCCCTGGAACCCATATACAAGTGGAAGGACAGAAGTGACTCCACACAGTTGTCCTCTGACCACCACATATGTGCTGTGTCATGTATGCAGCACAAACGCAACACACACACACACATAAAATGAGGAAGAGGAGGAGGAGACGCTGACCCTGACGCCAATGCTGACACCAAAGACTACAAGAGCCAGGCATAGTGACACGCGCTTTTAATCCCAGAACTAACCCTGAGGCAGAGACAGGAAGATCTGTGTGAGTCTGAGGCCAGCTTGGTCTACAAAGTGAGTTTCAGGACACCTAAAACCACAGAGAAACTATATCTCAAAAATAAAAACAAAAACAAAAACAAGAATAAAATTTAAAACAAAATTAAAACTAAAGCCGGAAGGAAAGAATTAGACAGGTAGAATTCACTTAATTTTTTCACAGTAAGATCAAATTCTTGCCAAATCTGATTGAGAAGAAAGTTAGTATCCCTGGGTCTCGCTCATACAGCCCCTTACAAAGCGGCTCTCCCCTCAGACAGTCTCTGATGAGGGACCGCCTGGCCACCCGTGAACACAAGTGTGCAGCACTGTGAGGTCTAACCTCTGTGAGGAGCTGTCAGCCATGGGAGTTCCCAGAACCCCTCTGTGGTGCTCTGGTCAGAGCAGAGAGAAAGAGAGACTCCCCTCAGAGTAATGAAGACCCAGCCTTCCTGCCCGTTCCTCTTCTCCCTGCTATGAAAGTCCTCTTTGGACTGGAGAGCTGGCCCGGCGGTTAAGAGCGCAGGCGATCCTGAGTTCAATTCCCAGCAACCACATGGTGGCTCACAGCCATCTGTAATGGGATCCAATACCCTCTTCTGATGAGTCTGAAGACAGCGACAGTGTACTCATAGACATTTTTTTTTTTTAAATGGAAAAAGAAAGTCCCCTTTGCATCCAAAGCTCCCCCCAGGGCAGGGCTACAGGGATGAAAGCGCTCCCCATCCTGCATCCTTGAATAACCTGATTCCCCTCCAACTCCAGCCTTTTGAGTGGTGAGCATCCAGGACCTGGGTGCAGTAACAATGGTACCCTGCACCTGTCTCCCTCCAGCCTTATCCACCCCATCAACAACAGGTGCCCAGACATTACAGGACTCCTGAACACCTGCAGCACAGACACGGGGCTGTCCTATTCTTTGCTATAAGAAGCGTTCCACCACACAAGGCCATGAACTCCGTGCTAGTCAGCTCCGGGTCTGAGACTTGAACAGGGATGGAGGTAGGTGGGAAGAAAACAGCTGTCAGTAAAAATACAGAACAATGTTGGACGCTCTCAATCTGCAGTCATGCTCACACCTCTAAGGTCCAAGGTGGCTGTCTTCTAACGCACCAGACGAGGGCATCGGATCCCATTACAGATGGTTGTGAGTCGCCATGTGGTTGTCAGGAATTGAACTCAGAACCTCTGAGTTCAATTGTCTAAGGCATGGCCTCCTTTGACTCTGGTGGCACCAGGACTGAGGAATACTAGAGAGGAAGGACTGAGTTAAGAACTTCGAGCAGACAATGTCAAGAAGCCAGTGGCTCAACTGGGATTGCAGCCTGACCCCAGCTGGGGACCAGGGCTCCCTGTCCATAGGCTGCTCTGTTGGAAAAACACACAGAATGGAGGAGGTGGGTTCTGAGCTGCCTGGGCAGGACCACATGAGGACCTAGAAGGGAACCCCACAGCCAGGCCTGGGGCCAGGAATGGTGGCCAGACAGAAGGAAGGTCAAGTCTGCTATAAAGCTTTAGGCCAGAGAGGCTGGGATGGAGCTAGCCTGGGAGGGCGCCAGCCCGTGGGGGGTCTCCATCTCAGAAGACCATCTCCATTCACAGGGAGCCTTAAGGAAGATCCAGCAGCCAGAGGCCTAAGGCTCAGATGTCACAGAGACACCCTCAGCCTTGCTGACAGTACCCAGACAGCAAAGACAGCAAGCATTTATTTCCACATCAGAGTCTGCAGACCACAGCTCAAGATCCCCTAGCCAGCAGGGGAGGCAGAGAACTGGTGAGGAGCAGCTCGCCTGCTGAGCTCCACAGAGCCCTGCAAACTGCTACATGCTGCGGTGAACACCCCGCCATGGTAGGTCTGACCTGAACCTGTGCTTAGCAACCAGTCAGGTGTTGAAACCAGCAGCCCACGTGGAGTTCCACAGATGGCCTCCCACAGTGAAGATGGTGGCTGTCCCACTTCCATGCACAGAACCCTCAGGCAGCTCAAGCGTCTTGTGAGAACCGGGGCAAAGGGCTGCAGGCTGAGCCGTAAGCACGCGGGCCTTAGATGGTGGCCTCCCTGATGTCTGTAAAACCACCAACGGCTCAGAAGAAAACAGACAAAGCCCCAAGTGGTTGGCCAGGGTGGCACTGGCTGGGTCACCTCCTGTGGGGTGATGGCCCACAAGCCCGCACGTGTGAGCTACACAGCGCACAGCAGAGCAGCAGCTGGCAGAGGGGCACTGGCAGAGAGACCTAGGCAGGCCAAAGCGGTCCTCATCATCCCAGACAAATGTGCCTGTCCTCCCTGGAGCACTACAGCCAAGGGCACAGCCCTAAAGGGCTCCTGGTCACTGACAGTGATTCCGACTGCAAATCCACCTGCCTGCACCCCGCCCTACTATAAACACGACATGCGATGCCCTGGGTTTCATCCCCAGCACTCCATAAAACCGGGTGCAGTGCCGGGCAGTGGTGGCACACGCCTTTAATCCCAGCACTTGGGAGGCAGAGGCAGGCGGATTTAAAAAAAACAAAAAAACAAAAAAACCACAACAGGTGCAGCCTGGCACACCGCCATCCCAGAGAGGTAGACAGGAGGATCAGAAGTTCAAGGTCATCCTCAGCTACACAGCGAGTCCGAGCCGGGCTTGGGGCTGTGTGCTAGCATTGATATGGACCTGGGACTGACCCCACCAAGAGGAGACCAGTTCATCGAAATGGGAAAGACATCCCCACTCCATTGCAGGTTACAGAATATACATGACTGGCACTTAGCTGGGCATGGTGGCACAGGCCTTTCACCCCAGCGCTTGGGAGGCAGGGGCAAGTAGTGTAAGTTAGAGGCCAGCCTGGGCTACAAGTGAGTCCAGGACAGCCAGGGCTACGTAGAGAAATGATGGCAACATCTGTTTCAAAAACTTTGTACGTAAATATTATCTCAGAAATTATATATATTATACATATATAATTTAATATATAATTATATATATATTACATTTATATACTACATAAATTAAAGGGGGTATGGAAAGCCTAAGACAAAGCGTTCTCTCTCTTCAGGGAAAGGCAGAGCTCAGAGCATGAGCCCGTGGCCGGGCCTCTGACCAGTTCCAGTTCCCAGCTCCCGTGCCAGAACCTCCTTCCGTCTGGTTTTCACCCTGAACAAGGGTGATCAATGCTGGGGAGGCAGTGTCTGAGCGGCAGCTTCAGTGACTTCGGATCTGTCCCAGGACACAGTTCACAGGGAACAGGTGTGGGGCAAACAGAGGGCCTGCCAGGGGACAAAGGACCAGGGGCCTGCAGGCAAGAGGCTGCTGCTCCTGAAGCCTTGCAAGAAGCTGTCATTTCTCTGTCCCAAGACTTAGCAGCCAGGTCCCCGGCCAGGCAGCTCTAAACTGACTAGCTTGCCGTGTAAGGCAGGAGAGAGGACCGATGAAAGGAGACCCTCCCTAGAGTCTGCACTGAGTGGCTTAGCACAGAATCCTAGCAGGAAGGCAGCCACCACCTCCAGTCAGACCTGAGTATAGATAGCCAAGGCCCTGCAGAATGGAGGAGACAGTAAAGCCCTGCTGCCCCCTAGTGTCCACGACAGCAAACAAACATTATACACCCAGCCAGCAGCCCCAGCTGGGATTCCAGACTGCAAGACAAAAAGCCAGGAAGCCACTAACTGGAAACCAGTCTCCTGGAGTGCCAGGTCTCTGGTGGTAACTTCTACCCTGAAGAGGACAGTCTAGGCCACTGAATGGCCCTCCACCACTCTGTTCCCACCATCCGATGGCCAATTCTAGAGCTCTATCTCAGGTCCACAGCCCCACAGGCCACCCCAGCACTGAGGACAACTCTCCATCCTGGTGAGCAAGAGTCAGTACTTACTGACCCACCGTTAAGAGAATCCCAGGCACAGAGGCCTCTGCATCCATCCTCTCAATGCCCAGAGTGCACCGTGGGTCCCCATCCTCAATGCCCAGAGTGCACCATGGGTCCCCATCCTCTCAATGCCCAGAGTGCACCGTGGGTGCCCATCCTCTCAATGCCCAGAGTGCACCGTGGGTGCCCATCCTCTCAATGCCCAGAGTGCACCATGGGTGCCCATCCTCTCAATGCCCAGAGTGCACCGTGGGTGCCCATCCTCTCAATGCCCAGAGTGCACCGTGGGTGCCCATCCTCTCAATGCCCAGAGTGCACCGTGGGTGCCCATCCTCTCAATGCCCAGAGTGCACCGTGGGTGCCCATCCTCTCAATGCCCAGAGTGCACCGTGGGTGCCCATCCTCTCAATGCCCAGAGTGCACCGTGGGTGCCCATCCTCAATGCCCAGAGTGCACCATGGGTCCCCATCCTCTCAATGCCCAGAGTTCACTGTGGGTGCCCATCCTCTCAATGCCCAGAGTTCACTGTGGGTGCCCATCCTCTCAATGCCCAGAGTGCACCGTGGGTCCCCATCCTCAATGCCCAGAGTGCACCGTGGGTGCCCATCCTCAATGCCCAGAGTGCACCGTGGGTGCCCATCCTCAATGCCCAGAGTGCACCGTGGGTGCCCATCCTCAATGCCCAGAGTGCACCGTGGGTGCCCATCCTCTCAATGCCCAGAGTGCACCGTGGGTGCCCATCCTCTCAATGCCCAGAGTGCACCGTGGGTGCCCATCCTCTCAATGCCCAGAGTGCACCGTGGGTGCCCATCCTCAATGCCCAGAGTGCACCGTGGGTGCCCATCCTCAATGCCCAGAGTGCACCGTGGGTGCCCATCCTCTCAATGCCCAGAGTGCACCGTGGGTGCCCATCCTCTCAATGCCCAGAGTGCACCGTGGGTGCCCATCCTCTCAATGCCCAGAGTGCACCGTGGGTGCCCATCCTCTCAATGCCCAGAGTGCACCGTGGGTGCCCATCCTCTCAATGCCCAGAGTGCACCGTGGGTGCCCATCCTCTCAATGCCCAGAGTGCACCGTGGGTGCCCATCCTCTCAATGCCCAGAGTGCACCGTGGGTGCCCATCCTCTCAATGCCCAGAGTGCACCGTGGGTGCCCATCCTCTCAATGCCCAGAGTGCACCGTGGGTGCCCATCCTCTCAATGCCCAGAGTGCACCGTGGGTGCCCATCCTCTCAATGCCCAGAGTGCACTGTGGGTGCCCATCCCAGACCCATCCCAGGCTCTGGACCTCGGGTGGGCAGTCTCATACCAAAGGCCTTTCTGTCTCCTTACTCTAGCCATTTCCTGAGGGACCCTAGCAGAACAGCACCCAGGGCCACCTTGTTAGAACCTCCCACAGGGACTCCATGGGCCCCAACTAGCTCATCCAACCCCACAGAAGATCCTAGGGCCGGGAGGCACTCATGGAGTTTCGGTCTAAGCAAAGTCTTGTTGATCCCAGACAGTCCCGGAGTCAGGTATGGGAAAGGGCACCGGAAGCGCCATTAGGCAGGGAAGTGGCACCGGAAGTGGAAAAGGGCACACAGGTCTCACCTCAGCTCTCTGGGCCATGGACCAAAGTGATGGGCCCTGAGCAACCCACACTTTTCTCTCTGGGAAGATGAGTTGATACCTCAAAAGCCTTTGTGGAGAGGACACACTTTAAAGCAGACGTGAGTTTACGCATTCACCCTGAAGAGTGAGCCAGGAGAGCAGCCCAGGCTCAGCCCAGGCACGCAGACCTGGGTCAGAAACAGCTGACCACAGGACAGCAGCTGGCATGGACACCACGTGAAACAGCTGGCGTGGACACAGTCAGCATGGACACCACGTGAAACAGTTGGCACAGACACTACGTGAAATAGCTGGCAAAGACACCACGTGAAACCGCTGGCAAAGACACCACAGGTCCTCCTAAAGTCAACATCCTCCTGGCACTTGTGAACCCAGGATGTCCGTGGCCCCACTGACCCAACAGTGATGGCCAAAGCAGGCCTTCCTCAGTTGCTACAGCACACTCCAGCAGCCTGGGCCACTCTAGACACACCCTGAGGACCAGGGTTCCTCAGACAGCCCAACCCAAGAAGATCAGAACAGACACTGAGGAACCTCACAGAGTCCCAAAGCCTTCGTGACAACAGCTCAACACTGATTGCTGCACAAGCCACACACACACACACACACACACACACACACACACACAACCGCTAAACGGCACACATCACCCGATAACAGAGAAGCAAGAACCAGCGGGCAGGGCAGGACTTTGACGAAGGAAACAAGAACCAGTCTGTACACTTGAAAACAAGGTCCAAGTCAGGTGAGGTGGCTTACGCCTGTCATCCTAGAACTTGAAAGTCTAAGGCAGGAGGAGCCTCAGGCTCAAGGGTAATCTGAGCTAGCGAGTAAGACGTTGTCTAAAGAAAGAAGATATTAAGTTAAATTGCTCAAACCTGATCCCTGCTCAGCATGAGTGTGTGTTAGGCACGTGCTCAACTGTTCAATCCCCGGCACCAAAGACAAGATCCGACCCCTTGCAGATCCTTCCTCCTCCCGCTTACGGCCACCTAGAGAGACACTGGCAGCTCCGCTCAACCAGCCACAAGCTCCAAGGGGGTGGAGTCCCACCCCATCAGAGACACTCTTTGAACCCGTGACACCTCTCCAATAGGACCCCCAACTCACATTTACACCAAAGTCCGGCGAGGTAGAACTCCAAATGGCCCCAATACTGGCAGCAGCCAGCATGGCCTCCACCGCATGCGCACTGTTGGGTAGATAGCCTGTGGGAGGGAGGGGAGAGAAAGCCTTGGGTTGCGGGAATCAAAGCAACAGACTTCCAGAAGTTTCCCCGGGAGACCTAAAGTATCTGAGAAGCAGAAATGCCATCCGATCCACTCACTGTACGTCACGAATCCATTTTCTACCCTTGAACCAGAACGAGCCCTATGCTGGCTCTTCTCCTCCACTCCGTTCACTCCATTCAGTCCCTCAAGCGTTCTGAGCTTCTCCTGCCCCAGGGCCTTTGCATATAAGCTGTTGTACTTCAGCACAGCATCACATACACCGGTCTTCCACACTCAGTACATACCTTTCCTTCGGCTCTTAGATCACATGGCACTATTTCTGGGAGGCCTTCTTTAAGCTAAGCACTTAAGAACCACAGTGGAACTTCCCCACTTCCCTTTACCCACCTAACCTCGCGTGTACCAGGTATTGAACCTGAGGTTCTCAGGAGAGGGCAAGGGCATCACTTGTCTCCATCTTTGCGAATGCCTTTCACCCATACTCCCTAAGACAGAGGTTCTCGACCTTCCTAATGTTGCAAGCCTTTAATCCAGTTCCTCATACTGTGGTGACACCCAGCCATCTGCTACAACCACTCCAGTAGTGACAAGCGCGACAGGCCCTGAAAACCTGGGCGCTTGTCCCGAGGCAAAAAGTTCATGGAAACTTCGTCTCCTGGAATCATGGCATCCTGTATAAAGAATGCTCCAATGTCCTTGCTTTTGTTGGTAAACGGATCTGTGTGCTTTCCTTAATATTGCTTTATTACAAGTGCTCCTAAGGATTGATACTTTAACATATTAAGTTAGATTCTAGGCAGTCCTTGATCCGACCTTGGACATGGGTAGCTAAGTCACTGCCCTACACAGAAATTTACCATTATCTAGGAAGAAGGAAGTTTGTGACCTAAGAAGAAACCAGAGTAGATACTTAGAACTATAGATAGCTGAGTTACATCCATATACAAGTATTTACAATGGCCTAGGGGGAAGGTGGACTATACAATAGACTAGAGTAGGAACTATGGCAAGGGCACAAAGCCCTTGCCCCTGGCTTCTAAGATTAAGTGGACCTTAGATGGAGCTGTTTTTGATCCCAGTTGTTAACATTGAGTTTTACCCCAATTGGTTCCTGCCAGTTCTTCCGTGTTTGAATTCCTCTGTTTTGTGTAAGAATCCAGTAACCTCTTCGTACCTTGCCAGTGTGTCACCCAACTACCCTATTTTCTTCTGTATAAAAAGTTTGATGCTCAATTTGACAAATTACATTCAGATCCACACTCCCTTGAGTCTGTCTGTCAATTCCCGCCGATTCTATGCCCATCTGTCTGAACCCCTGATTCCCATGGGTTGAGGGGGGCTGATCAGGCCCGGTCCGTGGCACCCAACAAATTGTTTTCATTGCTATGGTATAACTGTAATTTTGCTACAGTTACAAATCGTATAGATACCTGTGTTATCTAATGGTCGTAGGGGACCCCTGTGGAAGGGCTGTTGACCTCCAAAGGGGCTGAAACCCATAGGTTGAGAACCACTGCCCTAAGAAATGTGCTGGCTGGCACATGGGTAAGTGGAACAAGAGAGGACAGGTGAGCACACACATACAGGGAGAGCTATGCGTAAGCCTGTGGGGCAGAATGAGTGGAGGCCCCACCACCAGGCAGGTTGCCATCACGACAGGGAGGCAGAGAACACCTGTGGTCAGAGGAATCACCATCAACAAAACAGACACTTGGGGCTCTGAACGACAGACAACAGCAGTCTGGACTCTACCTTTCAAAGCACACACACGTGTCCCCCGATAGTCCCCAGGCACTCGGAGGGCAGGGCTCCGGCTCTGTTCCCCTCAACCCTACAAGAGCACTCTGGTGCCTGGCAGGTGGCAAGGCCTGCTGCAGAGGTGCTCACTCGCCTGGGAGCAGACCTGAAAAGCCTCTTCACTGTGGTTCCCCAAGGGGGGCCGGGCTCATGGCCCAGGGGAGTGCTCCACCCAGCAGGCTCCCCGCCCTCCTCGCTAACCAACAAGCAGCCCGCCCTCCTCCTAAGCCATAGGGTCTACCTTGGGGACCATACTGCAAGCAAAAGCAAACAGCTGTCAACAGTTTACTGCATCTCCTCAGCCCGGCAGGTACCCGTGCCTCTTCCGTGGCTCTCACGGGGAGCTACAGTAAAGGCAGAGGGAAACCAACTGACCATGAGCGACAGAAGGGCAGGCCAAGAGCTAGGCAGACTGAAGAGCCCTGGCCATTGGAGCAAGTCCCCGCCCCAGGCAGAGCCCAGTTCAGAAACAGATCTCAACCGTGTCCAGGCAACCCTGGCTCTGTGTTTCCTTCTCTCAGAAACACCTGTTGCTACAGATGGATTTGGAAAAATGCAAATGAGGGCTGGTAGCTCAGGGGTGGAGCCTGGCCAAGTATCGGCCCTGAATTCCAATTCAGTCCCGGGGAAACAAACTGGAGGGAAGAAAAACAAAAAGGGGATTCCCCATTGCTTAGCTGGATTTTAAAAGGTGACGAGGGCTGGAGGCAGAGGGGATGCTGGAGAGATGGCTCAGTGGCTAAGAGTACTTGGCTGCTCTTCCAGAGGTCCTGAGTTCAATTTCCAGCAGCCATAGCTCACAACCATCTGTAATGGGATCTGATGACTTATTCTGGTATGCATGAAGACCAAGCACTCAGATACATAAAATTCAAAAATAAATAAATCTTTTTCATTTATTTTTTATTAATTTACTTTATATCCCAATCAATCTATTAAAACAACAACAACAAAAGAAAGTCAACAGCTTAAATAGGACCAGGAAGGACACAAGAAAAGTGAGGTTTCAACCTTTAAAGCCCACATTGGCTGACTGCAGAAGGACCAGAGTTCCGGGTCAGCCTGGGCTGCATAATAAGAGCCGGTCTGAAAATACAAACAAGCCGGGCAGTGGTGGCACACACCTTTAATCCCAGCACTTGGGAGGCAGAAGCAGGTGGATTTCTGAGTTCAAAGCCAGCCTGGTCTACAGAGTGAGTTTTAGGACAGTCAGGGCTACACAGAGAAACCCTGTGTCAAAAACAAAAACAAAAAAACAAAAACAAAACAAAAACAAAAACAAGAAAGAAGGAGGAAATGCAAACAAATGAAAGCCTGAACGGACTGACTGCTGGCTCAGCCTCCCATGCATTCGCCTAACAGCTATTTATTAGACTCCAGCTGTGTGCGCTTGGCCTTCCACAGTGTGGATCAGGCCAGCAACGGAAACAGGGCCTATCTTCAGGGACAGACACAGAGTCTGTCCCTGGGGGCTGCAGAGCAGACAAACAACACAAAGGGGACATCGGAGGCATGAGCTCACAAAGAAAAGCCAGGCTGATACTGGAGATGGGTGAGGAACGGCCCAGGCAGGCATTGTCAGGGTGGACCAGAGTGAGCAGTGTCTGCTCACCCTGATGCCAGGTGCGGTGGGGACACAGAACACAGGCGACAGAGTGGCCCGTTACCTTTCCTGCCAACCAACACAGGTCGTACTCACTCCATGCCCTGCCCACTGCCTAAGAAGGAGCTGCAGGGCTCCCGGGCCGGCCCTGGACCTGGTTCCTGTGATGTGGCTGCAGACCAAACTCTGCAAATACAAGCTGGCGCCTGCTGTCAGGCAGTGCCCTTCAGGAGAGGCATACTCTGCCAGAAACAGCACTTAACAACTCAGAGCATCGCCCTGGCCTACGGCCTCGTCCAACTGAGGGCCAGGGATTGAGCCCCAAGCTGTCCTGGAAGAAAAGTTCACCCCAGGCACACCCTTCTGGCACTAACTAACCGAAGTCACTGGGTAAAGGACAGATCCCCACAGGCCTTCCTGTTGCTTGGAACTGAAGGCAAAAGGAGACCCGGAAAGGTGGCTGAGCTCTTAGCAGGAAGTGCAATGCCACCTGAGGGACATTCAGGAGGGATATCCAGGCCTAGAGGCCTGCAGACTCAAGCGTACCTCCTGAACAGTCCCCCACAAGCTCGTGCACCCAAGTCCAGAGCCTCCCCTCTGCCCATTCCCACTGCCTGAGGGGTCTTAACATCTCTTTTCCTGCCTCTGTCAAAAGTGGGAGGAAGGCTATAAGGAGTAAGGCTTCGAGCAGCTGTGGGGTGCAGGGAGGCAGAGGTGGAAAAAGCTGTGACAGATCAGTGACAGATCAATGCAGTGCCCTTGCTCCTATAGACACCTTGTTCCCAGCAGCCGCAGGGCCTTTGCACAGGCTGTGTCTGCTGCCTTGCTCCATTTCCCCCTCCATGCTGCCCCGTGGCAACGGGAGCTAACTCTTGCATGCATCTCTGTTAATCCACCAACTGCACAAACCACTCCTGGACACTCTTGCCCCTTTCCCCTCTGGAAACACAAAAAAGAGAACCCATGGCCCTTTCAGAACAATAAGAGAGGGGAGTCTTAATTTATCCTTCTTTATCTTTGCTTTTTTTTTTTAAGATTTATTTATTATTTTATATAAGTACACTGTAGCTGTCTTCAGACACACCAGAAGAGGGAGTCAGATCTCGTTACGGATGGTTGTGAGCCACCATGTGGTTGCTGGGATTTGAACTCTGGACCTTCGGAAGAGCAGTCGGGTGCTCTTACCCACTGAGCCATCTCACCAGCCCCTATCTTTGCTTTTCTTAATGTTGTTATTCCTTCTGTTTTGAGACAGGATCTCCCTGTGAAACTGGTCTGACAATCCTCCTGCCTCAGCCTCCCAAATTTTGGACCAATGGGTGTACCAGAACACCCAAGACTCTTTCTGCAATTCACCCTGTGTCAGCCCTGACCCATGTATGTGGTCATACAGTAGTGTGTTCTACACACAGCTAAACTTATTCCAAGTTTCAAGTCTCTCCACCTTCTGGGTCATTTTGTTGTTGGTTTGCTTTGATTTGGTTTGAGTTTGGGTTCTAAGGACTGAACCATCATAGCACTTACCAAAGAGGGGACAGGAGGGAAGAGAAAAAGGAGGGGGGGGGGAGGGAGAGAAAGGCCCTTACCGACCACACGGTCCCCTTTCTTCACGCCCATCTTCCTCATGGCAGCTGCGAACAGAGCCACCTGCTGCCGCAGCTCTTCAAAAGTCACCTTCACGATCTCCTCTCTGCCTTCCCCTGAGGAGAGAACAAGGACTGCTCAAGCAAAGATCAGGATGGGGACCAACCGGTGCCCAGGAGAAGGGGACCCAGATGTGGCACCACTCCACAGGAGAACCAGGCAGGGTGGAAGCCAGGCTCTGACCCCAAGGCGGGACCCCCCAGGAGGAATCGCTGATGAAAATAACCAGACTGGTGGGATGTGGGAGAACCCCACAGCCCTGGGGGTTACATTGTACAGACGGAGGGTGCGATATGGAGGTCAGGAAACTAATATGGAGACAGCACGTGCACAGCTGTCGCCTGTAGCGCTTTCCGGCCCTGCCACAGAGCTATGCTGTCTGTGGTCACAAGCCCCTCAGTCACCTCCACTTCCAGGTGTCTGAGTTAAAAAAAAAAAAAAAAAAAAGAGGGCTGGTGAGATGGCTCAGTGGGTAGGAGTACCCTACTGCTCTTCCGAAGGTCCAGAGTTCAAATCCCAGCAACCACATGGTGGCTCACAACCATCTGTAACAAGATCTGACTCCCTCTTCTGGAGTGTCTGAAGACAGCTACAGTGTACTTACATATAATAAATAAATAAATCTTTAAAAAAAAAAAAAAAAAGAAAAAAAAGAAAAGTAAAAGCGGTTTCTATGGCCAGACCAAACCAGCAGCGCCCCCTTGAGACTAGCCTTGAGCTTCCTCTGGCACACTGAGGGACTCTCTCTATTTGGTTCTCAGCATCAGTAACTCCTTTTCATTGCTAAGGAACAGTCTACCGTTGGCCAGGCTTTGATGACTACCTTTTGACTGACTAGCTAATGCAAAACTTACACAACGGTGCAAATTAAAAAAAAAAAAATTTAAGGAGCTGAGTGTGGGGACGCAAGCCTTGAATCCTAGCACTCGGGAAGCAGAGGCAAGCCAACCTGTAAGCATGAAGCCAGCCTGGTCTACACTGGGGATTCTAGGCCAGCTCAGGGTTCATAGTGAGGTCTTGTTAAGCATCCTCCCTCAAAAATGAATATTAAATGGCCACTGTACCGTCAGAGGCCTCGCTATGAGGGTCTCTCTAAGGCCCACAAAAGTCCTCAACAAAGAATTTATGTCAAAACATCAATGCCAGTTTTCACCTATTCATTAGGAAGAACTAAAAATGGCAGACTCGGTGCCTCAGACAGCCCTCCAAGCTTCACAGGCCTGGCCCAGGTGACCAATGGGCAGAGTGACCACTGAGCCTTGGTCATAAAAGACATCATGGCAGCTGGGCCCAGTGCCTCAAGCCTGTCACCTCAGCCCCTCAGAAGACTGAGGCTGGAGAATTACACTCTCCAGGCCAGCCACAGGCATTCAGTAAATGACACTGTCGCTAAGTCAGTGGTTCTCAACCTCCAACCCATGCCCTGGTGACCTCCAACGGTAAAATGATTTTCACTGCCTCTTCATAACTGTGATGTTGCTGTTATGAATCATAATGTAAATATCTGGCATGCCACCGGCAGGCAGATAGAGCTCAGAGGAGAGAGCACATGTCTACCTCAGCACAGAAACAAGATCCTGCACCTCCCCTGGGGCCCACTGAGGGGAGCCAGCAGCCTACTGTGAAAACTCCTGTGAGCCATGGAGAGAGGGGCCTTTGCAGGTAGCCTTCGGGGTGGGGCAGCCCCTGTCAGCCAGCTTATCCAAAAGGACTGAGGTAGAAAAATTGTCCAGGACAAATTGTCAGGTGATGTGCCTGTCACCCTGCACAGCAACTGGACTATGCTTTGGTGAAACTGGAGTCCTCCTTAAAGAGACAATGGCCTCAGGAAGGCACTTAGCCCTTCGACCATCAGGGTGCTTTCTGGCTCAGACCCATGAAGCACCTTTCCACACATGAGTGGGTCTCTTCATCCTGAGGTACATGTGTCCCCCGTGTGCGTGGGATTAGATATAAGCCCTCAGTCTCTCTTTGGTCTTGCTGCACTCCCATGTCTGTCACCCCGGCCATTTGTATCCAGCCACGGTACTCAGAGACAAAGTGAGCTGGGCAGATGGTTGTGCTGACAAAGCCATGACAGGGTTGAGGGGGCTGCTGGCTGCTCACCAGAGCGTGAAGGCTAATGTCCCTGTGGCCTCAGAGAAGCCAAGCCTGAGTGCTACAGTGGATGCCTGAGTGATCAGGGCACAGCCAGACAACACCTGTCAGGGGCAGGCAGCAGGGGATGGGGAGGGCAGAGGACTCACAGTCAGGAAAAAAAAAAAAAAAAAAAAAAAACAGAAAACGTAGGCCAGCCTTGGGACTTGGGAAGGCTAAGTGCGAGCCAGGGAGGAGTGCAAGCAAACTGCATTCGATGTCCTTGCTTTTCAGCACCTGAGTGACTGAGTGGCTGAGTGGCTGTCTGGTTTGTAGGCTGTCAGACAGCCCCGGCTTAACTTAAGGGCATTCGCCACTCTGAAGTCTTGAGGAAGGAAGCTAGCTCAGCAAAGCTCCAACCTTAAAGGGAAGGTCCAGGGGAGACTGAGGCAGAAGTGGCCTCCTCTGCCCACTCTGAGCACAGGTTCCACGAATGCCAGCTCAGCTGATCTGCATTCCTATGAAGGGAGGGGACAGGGGGACAGGGGTCGGGGAGCATCCTTGGTTCAGGACCCACCTGGATGCCCGCACCACAGCACTGAGAAGCAGTCCCTCCGCTTCCCCTAAGTATCAGGTAGACCACTGTGCTTTGGGATTTAAGACTCCAGGCTGTTCTCATTTTGCAGTGGGAGAAAGCGAGAGAGAGCTCCCGGAGCATCAGAGTACTGAGTGAAGCACTTGAGTTTCTATGGGTCCAGAGAGGAAGGTAAGGCGGGGGTGTCAGGCCAGATCCCGGGCCTGGAACAGAGTGGCCTTCCCAAGACTCTGATGCATACACAGACTTAAGACACCCAGGCAATAGGACCTTGGGGGTGTTCAGGAAGAGAACACCAACAGATGCATTAAGATAGACTTTGAAAAGTTCAGGCTAGCCCAGAGTGGTGGCGCACGCCTTTAATCCCTGCACTTGGGAGGCAGAGGCAGGTGGATCTCTGGAAGTTCTAAGCCAGCCTGGTCTACAGAGCAAGTCCAAGATAGCCGCGGCTATACAGAGAAAGCCTGTGGAGAGGAACCACCTCACTACCACCACCACCACCAAGAAAGAAAGAAAGAAAGAAAAGAAAGAAAGAAAGAAAGAAAGAAAGAAAGAAAGAAAGAAAGAAAGAAAGAAAGAAAGATGCCGAAAGAAAGAAAGAAAGAAAGAAAGAAAGAAAGAAAGAAAGAAAGAAAGAAAGAAAGAAAGAAAGAAAGAAAGAAAGAAAGAAAGAAAGATGCCAGGGCCAAAAAGTGGGAGTGGGTGGGTAGGGGAGTGGGGGGGGAGGTATGGGGGACTTTTGGGATAGCATTGGAAATGTAAATGAGGAAAATACCTAATAAAAGTATTAAGAAAGAAAGAAAGAAAGAAAGAAAGAACAAACAAATGCTGATGCCAAGTGCCAAGGCCAGCAGGATGACTGATTCCAGGGACAGGAGCCAAGGAGTGAGGTGAGTTCTCAGAAAGAGAGAGAAAGCAGGCCCTCACCCTTCACTGGGCAGCTGACTAAAGCCGGTCCCCTCAGCCTCTTAGACTATCTTCCTTCCTCCTCTTAGACTATCTTCTTTCTTCTTCCTAGCACTAAGGTCACCCCCCCCCCAGGCCCCAAAATATCAACCTCATGAGAGCAGGGAGCTTGTCTCTACCACTCAAGGCTGCAGCCCCAGCATCTGCCTGGGTCTGAGGAGCGGGTGCATGAGGGGTTGATGCCAGTGCTCCTAAGAGCAAGAGAGAGGCTGGCGGGCCGCTGAGTCAATGCCTCCGACTGAACTGCACCATTGGGGGTGGGGGGAGGAACCCAGGGGAGGAAGAAGCAAAAGGTATTCAACGCCCAAACCCGACATGAGCACTGTGCTGAATGTGTGTGTGTCGGAAGTGACTGTGGGTTCGGAGACCTCAGATCCGGTCCCCCTAGAGATGCTCCAGGAAGCTACTGTGAGAACTAGACAGCCACCATATTGAGAGCTGCACTGATTTCCAACCTAGGACCTTGACGGAGAAGTCCACGTAATTCCTGTGCCAATGGGTTGTTCTGAGGCACACACACACACACACACACACACACACACACACGTGTACACACACATACACAAATGCCCAGCTCAACCCAACAATAACCCTGAAGTAGGTGTTATCATCAGTCCCACTTGGCAGGCAGTGCAGAAACAGCCAGAGAGGCTGAGCAACTTACCTAAAGTCACATGGCAACAGCATAAGGCTGGGCCTTGAACTAAAATCCTCACGCAAGATCATTTAGTCTTATGCCAAGCCCAAGGAGCTGACCCTTCCCCTAGCAACACTTCTGACTAAGTAAAAAAAAAAAAAAAAAAACAACTTGATAAAGATGAGAGAAAATTGACCCCTGTCAGACTGGGACAGACACTAGGCATGTGACAGCAAACAGCACAGTACACTGGGTTCTTTTCAGAAGCACTAGGGCCAAACACCAGTGGCTCTCACTGGTAGTAGATGTTGGCCCTGTCCAAAAAACAGAACCTTCAGTTACAAAAGCTAATGGTTCCAGGAAGCTCCACCCACTCCACTAAGCCTGACTCTACAGTGTGACCAGACTGCCTGACTACAGAGCAGAAAGTGTTATTACTCAAAGGGGAAGAGTGCAGCCACCTGCAACAGCCATCTCCATGAATTACCTCAAACTGGTGTGGGGAACTGAGTGGTCCTCTTGTCTCTCATGCACACACATGCACCTGCGCACAAATAGGCACAAAAGTGCTACTACACAGTCCTGAACATGGACAAACACGCACTGCACACACAAGAAGGATGGGAATAGACCAGGCAGTGGTGGCATACACCTTGACCTGGTCTACAGAGTGAGTTCCAAGACAGCCAGGGCTACACAGAGAAACCTTGTCTTATTGGGGTGGGGGGTGTCAGGATTAGGGGGTGGGTGACAGAATCAAGCAACAGTCTTTGGCCAGCCCTCTCTGTCTCCCAGCAGAGGTGTCTGTTATGCCAAGAGGAGGTTGACATTCAGCAACCCACCTAGGAGCCCCTCCACATCCACAGGGCCATACACGGTCACCACCCAGGACACCCATGGGACTCACGGGCCACGTAAAGGGCGACTCTGTCGTTCTCCTTGTGCCGCAGGAGGTTCTCTGCGTAGTTGAGGCGGCTGCCTCTGAACCACTCGGGGACATCTGCAATCCCTTTGGATGTGTCCACAACCTGCAGAGGGACAGCAGAAGGGAGCCAGAGGCTCAGTGCAGAACCTGGTGACATCATCCATATACCAACCTGAGGAGATAGCACAGCCCTGGCCCCAGGGTAGCCACCCCAGAACTTCTTACAACAGAGTTTACTGAACACCTAATATGACAGCTGTTAAAGAGGAAGGAAAGGGGGCTGGTGAGATGGCTCAGTGGGTAAGAGCACCCGACTGCTCTTCCAAAGGTCAGGAGTTCAAATCCCAGCAACCACATGGTGGCTCACAATCATCCGTAACAAGATCTGACTCCCTCTTCTGGAGTGTCTGAAGACAGCTACAGTGTACTTACATATAATCAATAAATAAAATCTTTAAAAAAAAAAAAAAAAAAAAAAAAGAGGAAGGAAAGGAATGGAGAGGAAGTGGGGAACTCAGGCCTGACAGACCAGCACCTGGGGGTGGAGGCAAGAGGATTAGGAGTTTGAGGCCAGCACGGGCCTGTCTCAAAAAGAAGGAAAGGAGGCAGGGGGTGGAGGTGTGGGTCTTCAATCCCAGCACTTGTGAGACAAGAAGCAGGTAGAGCTCTATGTGTTAAAAGGCCAGCCTGGTCTACAGACTGAGTTCTAGAATGGCCAGGGCTACACAGAGAAACTCTGTCTCAGGGTGGGGGTGGAGGGGTAGGGATGATACAATGTCTGAAACCAGAACTGGGATGTGGCTACAGAGCATCTGCTCAGCATCCCAGAGACCCCTGATTCATCCCCAGCACAAAAGTAAATGAAGAAAAGAAAATCTGTCAGAGAGCCTTGTCACACAGACATGCCAAAAACAGGAGGCAAGCCTGGGGCCCCGTCCCCCCCTCCACACACAACCCATAATTCTGTAGGAAAATGACTCTGCCTTTCCTGTGGTGCTGAGACCTTAGTTTCTGTCTCAGAGTGCTGGCACATCAGCCTTACAGAAGGCTTTGCCCACACTACATCTCACGCCAGTGTAATATGAGGAGGAAGATATCAGGGGTTATCTGAGACACAGTCTTCCAACATAGCCCAGGCTGGCTCCAGGCTTGCAATCCTACTGCTTTGGTCTCCTGTGTGCTATTTTTTTTTCTTATTTTATAGTTTGCACGGGTGTTTTGCTTGCATGAATGTCTGTGTACTGTGTGTGTACAGTACCTATGGAAGCCAGAAGAGGGACACTGGATCCCCTGCAACTGGAGTTACAGATTGTTATGAGCTGCTGTGTGGGTGCTGAGAATTGAACCCAGGTCCCCTGGAAGAGCAGCCAAGTGCTCTTAACCTCTGAGCCACCCCTCCAGGCACCGCCCTCTTATGTTTTTCAAAGTGTGTGTGTACGCATGTGCATGGGTGAGGGGTGTGGTGGCATGTACCACAGCACATATGAACGGGCCCGAGGACAATCTGCAGGAGTCGGTTCTCTCTCTACCATGTGGGTCCCAGGGATCGCGCTCAGGTCATCTGACTTGGCAGCAAGCACCTTTACCCACTGAGCCATGTTGCTGGCCCACACATGGGACTAGCAGGTATGATTCGGTATTCCTCAAGCAACATTTCACTCGGAAACAATCATGGAAGGAGAAAGAGTATGGCCAGACTCACTTACCTCATCATACATGCGTGAGTAGACGATTCCACTGAACTTCCAGAACTCAGCCCAAAAGTCCATATACGACCGGACAGACCAGTGGTATAAGTCATTGTAATTCCCTAAAAAAAGCAAGCAAAACAGCAACTCTTCAGCCGAGCCTCAAAGGGTGGCCCCTTGGTGGAAAGCCACAGGCCTAAGGATGTCACGTGCCATGGACTCGGTGACTCTGATGGCCCTGAATGTCTGGGAGGAGCTAAACCTCATTGCACAAACCCTTCATCCACAGTCCCCAAGAAACACAGTGAGATGTGTGTGTGTGTGTGTGTGTGTGTGTGTGTGTGTGTGTTTCGACAGACCATGGTGCTCTCAAACTCTTGATCTTCCTGTTCCAGCCCTCTGGGACTACAAGAGTGTGCCACCACACCCAGCTAAGTATCTCTGTGTTTGTGTGTTTACACGTGGAGATCACAGGTTAACCTAGGGGTCGTTCCTCAGTCATCATCCATTTATCTGTCTAGGTTTTTAAAGATTTGTTTATATGTACAGGTATTTTGCTTGGATGTATGCCTGTATATCGCATGCATGCCTGGTACCCATGGAGGTCAGAGGAGGGAGTCTGGTTCAGAGGAACTGGAGTGACAGATAATTGTCAGCCCCCATGCAGGTACTAGGAACTGAATCCAGGGTCTCTGCAAGGACAGCACGTACTCTTACCCATGGTGTGCCACAGCACATGTGTGGAGGTCAGAGGATGACTTTCAGGAACCTAGTCTCCTTCCACTATGTGAGCTCCAGGGATCAAACTCAAACTCGGGCCATCTCTCCTAACAGCAGGTCTTCCTACTCCAAAAGTTCCTACTTTCTCTCTCTCTCTCTCCCCCCTCTCCCTCCCCCCCCCCCCGTGTCCTTCCTTCTATCTCTCTGTCTCTCTTTTTGAGATAGAGTCTTACTAAGTAGCTCTGACTGGCCTCAAACTCACTGTCTAGATGTCACAGAGGATCTCACCATCTCTGACTCCCAAGTGCTGAGATTAAACATATGTGCCACCCCGTCAGGCTGCCTCCAGGTTTTCTTAACAGGATATATGTTCACTGAAAAATGTCACATGGGCCTGATTTAGTGGCAAGAATTCCAGCTGCCCCAGAAGCTGAGGCTGGGAGATCAGAAGTTCCAGGCTAGCCTGGGCAACTTGACTGAGACCCTGTCGCAAAATAAGGAGTAAAGAGAGGACCTGGGGTGCAGTCAGTGACAGAGGACTTGCCTAACACCCACAAGGTCCTGGGTTCCACCCTCAGGATCATAGAGAAGAGAAAACACATCAAATGGTAAAGTCTCCGCAGTCGTGGCGCTGAGACAGTGAGCACTGCTGGAGAAGAGAAGCTTCGAAACAAGTGGAGCCTGGTTGAGCCATTCTGGGAGTTGTCTAGATTCGCTGATGATGCCCTACTCACATGCAGATCAATCTCCACAGACTCAGGAGAAGCCACCAGCTCTCTCACGCAAGGGCAGGGTATCACTGGAATCTAGAACTCACTTCCTCAGACTCCTGCCTTGGGGGGGGGGGATGCTGAGGAGGCCTGGTCTGAAACAAGCTATGCACGTCTGTATTTCTCACCGGGACAAGGGTAACCTAAGTATGTGGAAGAAACCCAACCCAACTACCTGAAACAAAACTTCATCAACACACGCATGTGAACCCAATGCTTTCCAAGACCCTGGCAAGACAGATAGGTCTGGGGGTGGGGGGGCGTGTCAGAGGGAGAACGCAACAGGCATTGGTGTGCCCCAAGGTAGTCAAAGCTATGGCAGAGATCCCCTTCTGCAGATACAGCCCAGCTAAATTCAAAGCTGGGTGTGGGAGCTGGGGTAACAGCTCAGGGGTTAAGGCGCTTAGCTTAGTGCCCAAGAGACCAGAGCTGGGGGGAGGGGGAGGGCGGGGAGCACACAGGCTTCGTGTCTGGAGATGTCCAGCCCCCCAAGCTCACGGGCAAAGCCACAGCAGGGCCAAGTGTGGGACTTTCTAGCTCTGAGCTCCAAGAAAGGATCTGGGTAATAGCAACAAGATCTCAACCCCTTCCAGGCCCCAGGCAGGATGTATACAAAGTAGATCTAGCATGCAGGGAAACTACAGAGTCCTGGGGTTTGTAATGCCTGAGGCAGCGCTGACTTTGCTGGAGACCTCAGACAGGGCACAGGCCACTCCAGGACCCAGTTTTCCCCATGGGTCACCTGGAACTGTTGTCAAGAGGCTGCAGATCCTCCCACCCTAGTGGAAGAATTCACTCTGGCTCCAGATCAGGCACCCGCCCTGCCCATTCTGGGCACCTGGCCTGCAGCAAGCGACCTTACCTCTCTGCAGGGGCATTCTCTTCCGAAGAATGGGAATGTTGTGAAAACCAAAAGGACACACTGCTTAAGAGCCATAGTGGAGGCCGGAAGGATGGCTCCACAGTTTAAAAAAAAGTCACAGGGCTATTACTGAGGACCCAAGTTTGGTTCTCAGCACCCAGGTCAGACAGCACACAACTGTATTAACTCCAGTTCCAGAACTTCCAATGCTCTCTTCTGATTTCTGTGAGCAACTGCACTCATGGGCATAACCACACACAGCCATATGAATACATGTAATTAGAAACAAAAATACTGCCGAGCGTGGTGGCGCACGCCTTTAATCCCAGCACTCGGGAGGCAGACGCAGGCGAATTTCTGAGTTCGAGGCCAGCCTGATCTACAGAGTGAGTTTCAGGACAGCCAGGGCTACATAGAGAAACCCTGTCTCGAATAACAAAAACAAACAAACAAACGAAAAAAAGAAAGAAACAAAAATACTCCAGGTGGCTTCGGTAGCGCAGTGTGTGCCTTTGATCCTAGCACTCAGGAGGCAGATCTCTAAGTCCAAGGCTAGCCTGGTCTACAGAGCGAGTTTCGGGACAGCCAGGAACACACAGACAATCAAGACAAAACAAAACAAACAAAAACCCTTCTACATTCAATTGTCTGTATTCAACCCCTGCCACTCTATGCGACCTCAGACATTATTGACTTATGAGCCTCAGATTCCCCCTCTGTAAGAAGCTGACAGTGCTTATCCTGGGGTCATTGTCAGGACCTAGGGAGTGCCCAGAACAGTTCCCTGCAGAGTATAGGCACCCAAAGGCATCTGTCATTGATGTCACCCCCTCCATTTGCATGAAGATTACACATGGTACCCTGGTGACAGGTACTAAGCCCATCCATATACAGCCAGACAGCAAGGGAGTTAATATGCAGTAGTGTGCAGTGCTTTAATTGAGGCAGGCGTAGGGCAGCACAAGGCTGGGGCAGTTCTACTGGTGAGACAGCTTTACGCACCTGTGGGAACCAACACTAGCCAAACAGGCCCCACGGCTCCTCTCCCTCCCTGGGGCTTAGTCACCTGGGTCCTTGCAAATGGCCAGCTCTGGATGCAAAAGGTTTCCCAAGCTGCTGGGACTGGCTAGATGTTAGAAATCTTGTCTGGACACAAAAGTGGATTTAGGCTGAGCCTAGTGGCTCAGGTCTGTAATCCCAGCAACTCAGGAAGCTGAGGCAGGAAGAAGAGCCAAACCCACCTGGTTTACAGAACAAGTTCCAAGACCCTGCCTGGCCAGCCACATCTTTAGTCCCAGGGCTCAGGAGGCAGAGGCAGGAGGACCTCTGTGAGTTCAAGGCCAACCTGATCTACAGAGTGAGTTACATAGAGAGATCCTGTCTTAAAAAGAATAGATAGATAGATAGATAGATAGATAGATAGATAGATAGATAGATAGATATACACACATATATATGTGTGTATATAGAGAGAGGGAGAGGGGTTGGAGTATGGCTCACTGATAGAGCCTTGTCTAGCATGTGGGAGACCCTGAGTTCAATCCCTAGGACTTTAAGAGAACAGGAGAGCACACAGCAGCAGCAGCACTGAGGGGTGTGGCCAGTCCCACAAACCTAGGGACCTGATTGATGGACACATGGATATCTCAGCACCTCCAGGACCTTGTGTGGAGACCTTTCCACTGCTGTGTCCTACCTCCACCACATCATGGGGTGAGCCAAGAATCCTCTCAGGGACTGCAGCCGGAGGCCCAGGTGACCACAGGCACATTTGGTTCCATGTGTTTTAACCCTCAACCAAGAGTCTAGACTATGTACTAGCATTTCAAAATCTTAGTTTTAAATGAAAAGGGGTTATGCGTGGTGCATGACTGCGATCCCAACACTCGAGAGTCTGAGGCAGGAGGATCATGAGTTCAAACTCAGCCAAGTGTGGTGGAGCACGTCTGATTTTAAATCCCAGCACTTGAGAGGCAGAGGCAAGTGGTTCTCTGAGAGCTTGAGGCCAGCCTGGTCTATATACTGAGATCAGGGTGAGCCATGATTATATAGTGAGACCCTGTCTCAAGGGGAAGAGAAAGGAGATAGGAGTCAGCCACTGTGTGTGTAAGCCGGGGTGTGTGTGTGTGTGTGTGTGTGTGTGTGTATCTGACTCTACACAAGAATGCGCAGCATCCATGAACCAGCAAGGCAGGAGGGAAGCCCTTATAAAAGCACATGGATACAGGGAGAAAGGACATAATACAGAGGAAAGACAGCGTTTGAAAGATGCTCAGACCTCAGGGCCAGGCAGGTGAGAAGGAAAGAGAAAGGAGGAAGGAAAAAAGGGAGGAGCCATGCAACCACCATCAGTGGCTGCCGCGTGAGAGGACTGCACAGATGGCAGGCACGCTCTGGCTTTCCATATCCAGCCCCTCCACTTTATTTTGTAGTCACTCTTCCTGAGACAAGCTCTCCTCCCTCTGGAGTCCAGGCTATCCTTGAACTCACAGCAATCCCTCTGTCTGAGCACCTGAGTGTGAGCCGCTATAGCTGGTAAGCCTCCCAACTTTCAAACACGACATAGTCAACACAGAGCTTCTGAAGAGAGCTACCCAGGACCACCCGATAGCCAGAGACTTGAAGGATGGAGATTAAGGGTAAGGGGTTACTCAATAAACCTCTAGCCAGTGACGGTATCCAGTGGTCAACTCTCAGGCCTACGCCTGCCTCCTAAGGCACACTAGGTCCTCTCACAATGCTCATTTTTATAGATGAGGAAACCAGAGCCTGAGGCGATTGGAGGACTTGTTGGATTGGATCACAAAGCTAGGAAGCTCAAGGCAGCCAGGTCCAAGCAGGGCGTCAGGTTACAGCTCCCTACAGTTGCTCTTATTAAGGAGAAAGCTCTGGCCCACTTCAAAGGGCTGCCCTCCGTGGGTGGGGTGAAGTGCCAGGTCTACCAAGCCCCACAGGAGCGCCAGATCAGGACTTCATCACTACTGGCAGAGGAAACAGATAATGTCCAGGCAGAAAATGGAGGGTGGAAAGTGGATGCAATCCCGACAATGATCCAGTTGGGTTAAGGTTCTTCTCCTATCTAACACCCACGAACTGACCAAGTAGAGCCTGCAAGCCCTGCAAGTGGCCAGGCAAGCATCTGTCTCCAGGTGAGAGGGATGGGAGGGAAGGTTCGGAGCCCTATTAGGGAAGAAAAAGAACCCTGTGGAAGCTCTACCTCCATCTCCTGGCTCTCCAGCAGCGGGGTGCAGGCGCATAAGCAACAAGGGACTGTGGACAGCCTGGAAGACCAGCAACACAAAAGACCTGCATTTGGAGATTACCCTCCAGCCAGCAAGGGGGTGCACCACGCATAGGGGGCGGGAGAAGGACAGCCAAGTGCTGCTGAGACACTAGGAAGAAGACTCAGAGGGCTGGTGCTCAGGGTGGGAAAAAGAAAAGATTCAGGAAGGATCCGGAGACAGATCCTGGGAGCCAAGACAGACATTGATGCCAACGGAGACAAGGGGATCCCTGCAATTAGAGGGGTAACGGAGGTGAAAATGAAGAAGACAATCAACCAACCAACTCGAACTGAAAACCCCAGGCAAACACCTGAGAAGGGGGGCAGAGCAGGTGGAGGGACTAAGCAAGCCCCATGGATCCCTGGGAACGGCATATGGACAAGAACCTCGCCTGCCAAGGGCCTCTGCCCCACCCATAATCACACAGACCAGGGTGGTGGCTGGAAGCAGGATCTGTTTAGAGCTGGGGTAAGAAAGGACTCTACCTTAATTAACTTTAAAGGAAGGAGGAGGAACGAACTCTGACCTTTTCAGGAACCTGAAATTTCAAGCTGGTCCCTAGCAAAAGGCAGATGGAGGGAGCCTGTCACATGAAACCCGTGAACTCAAAAAGAACTGCAGATAAGGCCCGAAGGAAGCCCCCAACGAATGGAAGTCAAGACCTCAGGAGACATTTCCCAAGCAGGCAAGCCTAGCAAAAGATCGGAGGAACCAGAGGGTGTCTGCCACTTCCAGAGGGTGACTCGCCTGCAGAAAGGGGGCCTCTACAGGCCAGGCGGTGATGCTTCCCAAAACAGTGAAGGAAACATCATCAGAAGACCAGCACCTCCTAGAGGAGGGCCCAGAGCCAGGGGGCTCCCCCAACCCAAAGACAGGGACACTAGCCATCCATCCATCAGAGGCCCACGGCAACATCTAGGAGAACCTCTCTAGAGGGGGACCCCCAAGGCAACGAGGATCCCCCAATCCCTGTGCCATTCATCAAGGTACCTAAGTAGGGAAAGGGAGGGACCTCCCTAGAGGGGTACCCCCAAAGCAGGGGGCTTCCCCGACTGTAAGACAGGAACACTGGTCGGATATCCATCCAACAGAGGCTTATCCCAACAGCTAGCAGGGACCTTCCTAGGGCGGTCCTCCCTGGAGGGAACAGCTTCCGGGAAGGCCCGTGACGGGGGGGGGTGCACTAGCCGCGTGCCCCGTACTCACCAAGCGCCAGGCCGCAGGCGGTACCCACGGCCGCCCGGAAGCGGTCCATCTGCGTGTCCTTCTTGCTGTCAGGCTCCCACATCACCTGGCACTCCATGATCTCCTCGCGCTCGAGCCGCGCCAGCTTGGACATGGTTGCGGAGCTGCGTGGCCGGGGCTGCCGGGCTTTGGCTGAGAGCGGAGAGCGCAAGGCGTGGAGCGGATCAGCGGTGCGCCGACGAACCACAGCGCGAGACTGAACCAGCGCCGGCGCGGCCTGTGGGACATCCGGCCTGGTCACACCCCCAGCAGCCTTCGCCACGCCTCCAGAAAGCCACGCCTCTTGAGACCACGCCCTCTTCTGTAACCCTCCGCCGCGCCGCGCCTGCAAAAGGTGCGCTTGCTGCCAAAAAGAGTGCCTCGCCTGCGCAGGCGCGATAAGCATGTTCCACGCCCTCACTTATTGCACAACTTACCGGGTGTTGCTCTGTTTACTTATTGCCCTCGTTCGTTCGTTCATTCATTCACTTATTCAAATTAAGTTGCTCCTCCAACACTCACTTTAGCTGCGGAGATGTCTTAAGCCTAAAACGCGTGCAGAAGACCTCTAAAATGCGTGTCCGTGTCGCGTGTGCTCACTCACAGGGATGCTGTAGCAGGGATACATGGGGTATATAATGTAACATAAGATACTGAGTGAGTGAGACCTCAAGTCTATCGTCAAGACTGAAAATAAAAGCGTTAAGCACAGGACATTCTGGGGCAAGCCTGAAACCCAGCACTTTAAAGACTAAGACAGGAGGATGACAGTAAGTTCCACTCCAGCATGGACCTCAAAGCAAAACCCTGTAATCGGAATACTTGGGAGGTAGAGGTGGGAGAGGCGTCTGGGCTTTAAGATTATTCTTGTAACAGAGTGAGTTCAAGACTAGCCGGGGCGCCGGGCGTGGTGGCGCACACCTTTCTTTAATCCCAGCACTTGGGAGGCAGAGGCAGGTGGATTTCTGAGTTCGAGGCCAGCAGAGAAACCCTGTCTCGAAAAACCAAAAAAAAAGAAAGAAAAGAAAAGAAAAGAAAAAGACTAGTCCGGGCAAACTTTAAAAAGCCATGTGTTAAAACTAAAAGAAAAGAGAGGGCTAGGGATGTGACTCCATGTTGCTCACAGTGGCTTGCAGGTGACAGAAGGGAGCTTTAGGAAATCTTGCAGGTTTCCGAACAAAGAGAGGAGTCAGTGTCCAGGGCCCCCCAAGCAAGAATACTGTGTCCTGTGGGGTGTGCACGTTCAACTAACTGAAAAGGCCCAGGTCTTTGAAAAGGCCCAGGTCTTTGGTACTATAGCCCTGGAGTAGCAAAGTCAGTGAACGAAACGGTAGCAGCTTAAGTTCGTCCTGGGGGAACATCAGAGATGCTGGCTTTGAATCTGGGGGAGAGCATCAGAAGGTTCCTACAGAGAGAACGCATGCTCAGATCCTACTATGATGAGAACCTTCTGGATGCTAATAGTCTTGTCAGTCCATTTGGTACTTTGCTGTCTACCCAGTGTCTAAAATAACTGAAAACAAGTTAATTTTCTTTCTCTCTTTGTGTGTGTGTGCACATATGCATGTGTGTGCATGGGGGTGGGGGGGCCCACGCTTGCGTTGGTGTGTTTGGAGTTGAGAAGTCAATCATGTCAGAAGTCAATCATGGGTGTCATTCCTCAGTTGACACCCACTTCATTTTTTGTTGTTGGTGGTGGTGGTGATGGTTTTTGTTTGGTTGGTTGGTTTTTTGGGATTGGTTGGTTTTTCTTTTGTGAGACAGGGCCTTCCTATGTATCTTCACTAGCCTGAAATTCACTCTGTAGACCAGGCTGGCCTTGAACTCACAGAGATCTGTGTGCTTCTGCCTTCCAAGTGCTGGGATTAAAACTGTGTGCTACCACCATGCCAGGCTCCCTCATTGTTTTGTTTTGTTGGGGGTGTTTGTTTGTTTGTTTGTTTGTTTTATGTGTATAGGTGCTTTGCCTGAATATATGTTTGTGTAGCATTGGCATTCCTAGTGCCCATGGAGATCAGAAGAGGATTTTGGATATATCTGGAGTTATAGATGGTTGTGAGCCACCATGGGAATGCTGGGAATGAGTCCTGGATCTTCTGGATGGAAGAGCAGCCAGTGCTCTTAACCGCTGAGCTATCTCCCCAGCCTCTCCATTTTTATTTAAGACAGACTCTCTCACCAGTTCAGAGCTCACTGAGTAGATTAGGGTGGTTGACCAATGAGCTTCAGAGATCCACCTGTCTCTTCCTCCCCTCTCCAGTGCGGGGATTACACATGTGTGCCACTGCACCTGGCTGTTTTCACACAGGCTCTGGGGACCAAATTCAGGTCCTCCCTCATGCACAGCAGCCATTAGCCTATCTAGCCATCTTCCCAGCCCAAAAGTTGATGTCTTTTTCTCTTCTTTCTGTTCTGTTTTTTGAGACAGGATTTCTCTATGTAGCCCTGGCTGTCCTAGAACTCACTCTGTAGACCAGGCTGACCTTGAACTCAGAAATCCGCCTGCCTCTGCCTCCCAAGTGCTAGAATTATAGGCATGAACCACCACCATCCATCCGGCTAGGGGTGATTTCTTATGGGTCTAGAACTGGGGTGTAAAAAAAAAAATTCTAGACGGTTCCTCTGGTGTGGGTCTTCCTGCTTTTCCCCAGTTCGTGAGGGAAGCAGTAGGGCAAGAGAACCTGGGCCATGAAGGGAGGAAGAAAGCAAATACAGAACTGAAGCCTGCCGCCTCTTAAGAACCAGCACTAATCTGCTCACACAGGTAGAGGAGCCCTCAGGACCTGCACACCTGGCCTCGCCTCCTACCAGGTGACACTGGGGATTAAGCTTCCAATGTATGAGCCTCCGGACACACGGCAAGTATTCAAGACGTGGAGATGGAGGCTCTTACAAAAGATGGTAGTGATTTGGAGACAGGCAGTTCCAGTCAGTGGATGTGGGCATGGAGGAGAGCTGTCAAGTGCCCCCCCCCCCGTGAGTTGGTGCTGTGTTGTTCTAGGTTGCTGTAATAAACAGAAGGCAACTTGGGGAGGAAACAGACCATTCCATTTGCACTTTTGGGTCACAGTCCATCGCTGAGGGAGTCAGGGCAGAAACTCAAGCAGGAGCAGAGGTTTAAAAAAAGAAACTTTGTGCCAGGCAGTGGTGGTGCACACCTTTAATCCCAGCACTTGGGAAGCAGAGGCAGGCAAATTTCTGACTTCGAGACCAGCCTGGTCTATAGAGTGAGTTCCAGGACAGCCAGGGCTACACAGAGAAACCCTGTCTCAAAAAACCAAAAGGAAGGAAGGAAGGAAGGAAGGAAGGAAAGAAGAGAAGAGAAGAGAAGAGAAGAGAAGAGAAGAGAAGAGAAGAGAAGAGAAGAGAAAGAAAACTTGTTCCTTGCTCCCTAGCCTGTTTCAACCTCATTTCCCCCCCTTTTTGGAAACAGGATTTCTGTAATGTAGCCCTGGGTGTCCTGCAATTTGTCTGTAGACCAGGCTGGCTCAAACTCACAGAAATCCACCTGACTCTGTGTGTTGAGAAACTATGTAAAATACGTGTGGCAGGGACTGGAAAGATGGCTCAGCAGATAAGAGCACTGACTTTTTTTCTGAAGGTCCTGAGTTCAAATCCCAGCAACCACATGGTGGGTCACAACCACCTGTAATGAGATCCGATGCCCTCTTTTGGTGTGTCAGAAGACAGCTACAGTGCAGTTATGTATATTAATCTATAAATCTTTGGACCAGAGTGAGCAGAGGTCCTAAAAATTCAATTCCCGACAACCACATGAAGGCTCACAATCATTTGTACAGCTATGGTGTACTCACATACATAAGCCCTCCTTGCTCCAATCACATCCTTCCTAGCCCAGAGAGGAGGGAGAAGAATCATGGAAGGCTGCAAATTGCCTGGAGATGTGACTCCATTGGCAGAGTGGTTGACTTGTATGCATGAAGGCCTGGGTTTGATGTCCAGCATCACATGAACCCCAGAATGATAATCCACTTCTCTAATATAAGCTGGAGGGAGGCGGAGGCATAAAGATCAGGAGTTCAAGACCAGCCTGGACTATATGAAACCCTGTCTCAAAAATATTAATGGAAAAAAAGGGGGGTTCAAATGTAAAATGAGACAAAAGGACTGGCTGGGGACCTGCCTTGGGAGTAGAGCATCTGCCTAGCATGTGTGAGACCCTGGGTTCAATCCTTAGTACGGGGCACACAAAGTAACAGAACTAGAAAGTGACTTTTTTTTTTCTTAGATTTATTTATTTATATACATGCGTATTTTGTCTACATGGACATCCTCACGTCAGAAGAGAGTTGTGAGCTGCGGTATGGGTGCTGGGAATTGAACTCAGGACCTTCGGGAGATCGGTATGTACTTTTAACCACTGAGCCATCTCTCCAGCCCCAGGAAGGTGCCTTCTTTTTGTTTTTGTTTTTTTGTTTGTTTGTTTCTTTGTTTGTTTGTTTTTCGAGACAGGGTTTCTCTGTATAGCCCTGACTGTCCTGGAACTCACTTTGTAGACCAGGCTGGCCTTGAACTCAGAAATCCGCCTGCCTCTGCCTCCAGAGTGCTGGGATTAAAGGCGTGTGCCACCATGCCCGGCTCTAATTGTCTGTTTCTTCATGGCCATTTCAAGGCCAGCCTGGGCTACCAAGTTAAGACCCTATCAAAAACAAAAATAAAGGTGGGTTGGAGATCATACTAGAGGTAGGGCTTTTAAAATTATGCACATGAAAAGCCATTTCTAATAGAGTCGTGTAACCTGATCCCTGTGTGAAGTGAAGCAAAGCTATCTAGCCTACAGATGTTCTAGAACCTAAATTGTACAGAACACAAAGGCCCTATTGGCTGAGAATGTATAGCTACTGATTGGGGTGTGTGTGTGTGTGTGTGTGTGTGTGTGTGTGTGTGTGTGTGTATTTTATCTGCCCATAAACCTGTAGGCCAGGACACTGTGTGTAGATATATTACAGATCTCAAAGAGCTGGGCACTAAGCTGTTTTGGATGACAGACTCTGCTGCTGTGCTTTGGGGCAAACATAGAGCCCGTACTAGACAAGAACAAATCTCTGATTCAAAACTGCCCTTTACCTGAGGCACAGAGCACAGGAGGTTTTGATGCAGGGCCAAGTCAGAGCTAAGGCAAAGTGTACAAGGTCTCTAGACAGGGCCAGAAGTAAGGCAAGGTGCATTGTGGGATGGGTTTCCTTTCCTGCCTTCCAAGGGGAGAAGTTTCACCCTCCCACTACACCCCAGAGGGCTATGAAAACAGGAGAGGTGCCAACCAACTCCTTCAAGCCAGAGGTACCCCGAGGCCACTGCACGGCTCAAGCCCGTCTTCTCCACCTCCTCCCCATCACCAAGCAGGGATGTGGGGATTAGAACCAGGATTAGGAACAAGGCCACGACAGATCCAGTGGGAAATCCTGCAGGGATGAATGACACTGGGCAGGCAGGCCAGAGGATTCTTAAGATGCTAAGCCACCAGATAGGGAAGTGTCTGCCCTGAGAGTTTCCATTACAGAAGGGCCAGCCCAGTACAAGCAAACCCCTAGACCTTTCTTCTTAGAACCACACACTCGAGGAACTGGAGAAATGGGATGATCAGTTAAGAGCATTTACTGCTCAAAAGACCCAGGGACAGTTCCCATCACCCATCTCCGGTGTTAGCTCACACTGGATACCTGCACACATGTGATACACTGAAATTCTATACAGGCGGGGCTGGAGAGATTACTCAGCAGAGATGGCTCAGCGGGTAAGAACACTGGCTGCTCTTCCAAAGTTCCTGAGTTCACTTCCCAGCAACCACCTGGTGGCTCCCAACCATCCGTCATGGGATCCAATGCCCTCTTCTGGTGTGTCTGAAGACAGCCAAGGACGTACTCATGTACATAAAATAAATAAAATTTTTAAAAAGCCCTATACAGGCATATAAAATAAATAAATAAAAGCACACATACACTTGGAAGCTAGAGAGGTGGCTCGGCAGTTAAGAATACTTGTTGCAATCGTGGAAGACCTGGGTTCTGTTCCCAACATCTGCATGGTGGCTCACAACCACCTATTGGCACATGCATGGTATAGATACACTCTAGGCAGGCAAAGTGCTCATGCATCTAAACCTGCTAAGGTCCAGCTCAGCATCCAGGTACCCAAGGAAGGCAGCTAAGGGTTATGGTGTCAGCGACTGGGGCCAAAAGCTGCAGATGACTTTTAGCAGTTTAACTCTCTCTTGGTGTTCTGGGGCCAAACGCTGATAGCTTCTGGCCATTTCATTCTTTCTCCCTCTGGGGCCAGAAGCTGATGGCTTCTGGCAATTTACTCCTGCTGATAGCATCAGAGGACTAAGAAAAGAAGCTTAGCCGGGCATGGTGGCGCACGCCTTTAGTCCCAGCACTTGGGAGGCAGAGGCAGGCGGATTTCTTAGTTCAAGGCCAGCCTGGTCTACAGAGTGAGTTCCAGGCTATACAGAGAAACCCTGTCTCAAAAAAAAAAAAAAAAAAAAAAAAAAGAAAAGAAAAGAAAAGAAAAGAAAAGAAAAGAAAAGAAGCTTAGTGACTTAGGCTCTCTTCTCACTGGTTCAGAGGCCTCTCCTGGCCAGGCCAGAGGCTTAAAATTCATTAAATCTTCCTGAGTCAAAGAGGGGAGGGGAGGGGAGGGGAGGGGAGGGGAGGGGAGGGAGACACATACACACTGGGTGAAGCCCTAAAAGGGCTGCACCAACCTTTATTACTGCTTTCAGCTTTTTATACCTTTTTAGGTAAAAGGTTCTCCATGTAAGAAAAAGTTACTTCATAGATAAAATGTTACAACAAAAGGGGAGGTACAGAAAGATATCAATAGGAAGTTCAAGGCCGTCTTTCATTCTCTAAGCTCATTATACCTTCAAAGCAGCAGTTTCCCATGGCCTTGCTTTATCAGAGTTCACACCTGTGGCCTCCTCCTTGAACCTGACCTAGAATGGATGTTTTTCCTTGATCACAGATTTGTCCCAAGCCTATTTCTCTTCTTAATGCAGTTTATGAAAGCTTATTATATTCCTTATTATGCAGCCTTTTCTCACTATTCTGTGAGGAGGAGGCACGTTCTAGTCTTGATTCTAACTTTATTCCATCTTTCTGGCAAAACAACTCCTTAAACGTTCTTCCGACAATTATCTGAATCAAAGCAGGAATTCTGTAAAGTCATTAACTCCTCTAAACAGCATGAGTGCATGAACGCTCGTCTTCATGTTGATCTGCGGGAAATATACCCAGTAAGGTGGGCTATCACCCAGGGAATAATCACACCGGGCAATGGACAGGAGGGTCTCCTGGTCTCCGCTCACACCAAGTCAAGTGAATAAGGAGAGTAGTAATGACAAATAGAAGGAAGCACATCCATAGCAGGAAGCAATCCTTTGTAGACTCTGGGGCTGGGCCACACCAGAGCAGCTGAGCTCACTGGCCCACTGCAGCTCTTCTTGCATAGCAGATGACACCCTAAATCTAAAAGTAAAATTTAGCCCGTGCATGCCTTTCATCCCAGCACTCTGGAGGCAGAGGCAGATAGATTTCTAAGTGCGAGAACAGCCTAGTCTACAGAGTGAGTTCCAGGACAGCCAGGGCTACACAGAGAAACCCTGTCTCGAAAAGAAAAAAAAAAAAGATAAAATTTCAAAACTGAAAAAAAGAAAAAGTCCTTTAAAAGATTGGGGGAGCAGTAGGTTAAAGGTACTTCCCAGCAGGCTTGATGACCAGAGGTAAATTCTTGGGACCCATGTGATAGGAGAGAATCAATTACCACATGTTGCCTACTGTCTCCACATGTGTGCATCAGCATGTGTGCACCTCCCACACACACACACACACACACACACGTCTACCAAAGAATTAAAAAGTCCACTATCAAACTGGCCAGTGGTCTCAAAAGCCTTTAATCCCAGCACTTGGGAGGCAGAGGCAGGTGAATCTCTGAGTTCCAGGCCAGCCTGGTCTACAGAGTGAATTCTAGTACAGCCTGGGCTACACAGAGAAACCCTGTCTTGAAAAAACCAACCACTCTTTCCATTCTCGATGTGAAGATCCAGCTTAAGTCATCAGGTTTGCATACTGTGCCATCCATCTGAGATCCTTTAGCAAGAACAGTATGTGCCCTTAACCACTGAGCCATCTCTCCTGCTCCTATCCTCCTCCTATTGTATTTTTTTTTTTTGAAACTAAATTCTGGTGTAAACACACTATACAACCCAGGATGACAGTGAACTTACAATCCTCCTGCCTCCACCTCCTGAGTGGGGTATTGACAAGTGAGTACTGCCACACTGGGCTTAAGATATTGCTCTCTTATCTTCTGTCTGTCCCTATTCAGCAACATCCTGTGATACAGAGGTGATGAGCTGTACCTCTTGGAGCCCTCACCTGGACCCCTTTCCTTCTGGAAGCACATACAGCTAGGCGACAGACCATGAAAACCGCCTAGGCAACGCTCACCCCGGTTCCCACACTAATCCCAAGGCAGAGGTCTTCCTGCCTCCGATGTCCCTCAAGACCAACTGGGCCTGGTGGCCTGCCAGGTCCCTGGAAGCTTGCTTGAGACTGCTCACTTGTTCAGTGAGAAAGGTGGACTCGATGGGGTGAGCACGCGCCCTCTGGGTTCACTTGGCTTTTTTTCTCATCTTACGTAAGTTCAAAGTCCTCCCTGCTGCAGCTTCCGGAGAAGAGGTCCTTACCGACTCAAAGTCGCCAATGACTTCAGCTGGCATCTGAATGGAAAGGAGAGCCAAGGTTCTCGGGACTAAAGATTAAAGCAGAATCTTTCACTGAACCTGGAGTTCACCCATCGGCTGGCCAGTGTTCCCAGGAATCCTCCTGTCTCCACCTTCCCAGTGCTGGAATTATAGACAATTCACTCCCATACCCAACATTTTACGTGGATTCTGGGATTGGAACTCAGTTTCTCCTGCTTGAGCACTAAGCACTTATCCACTGAGGCGTATTCCGAGCCTTTCATAAGTGTGTGTGTGTGTGTGTGTGTGTGTGTGACTCCAGCACAGTGTGTGTGTGTGTGAGACTCCAGCACAGTGTGTGTGTGTGTGTGTGTGTGTGTGTGTGTGTGGTGTGTGTGTGTGTGTGTGTGTGACTCCAGCACAGTGTGTGTGTGTGTGTGTGTGTGTGTGTGTGTGTGTGTGTGTGTGTGTTGTGTGTGTGTGTGTGTGTGTGTGTGTGTGTGACTCCAGCACAGTCTCTGGCAACTGCTGATTCATCTCCCCAACATACACATTTATTTTAGGGGGTGAGGGCGTACATGACATGTGACATAGCCGAGACCAGAAGACGACTTCTCAGGACATCAGTTCTCCCCGTCCATCATGTGGGTCTTAGGAATTGAACTCTGATCTTCAGTCTTGGCAGCAAGCCCCCTTAACCATGGAGTGGAGCGGAGCCATCTCTGGGGCCTTCATTTCAGTCTATGTTCATGGGTGGCTTGTGGGTGAATGAAGAGGTATGCTCTTCCTGAATTGCTCAGGCTAGCCCTGAACTTGCAATGCAGCCCAGGCTAGCCTTGAACTTGTACACTTTCTACCTCACCCTCCCAAGTAGGTAGGTAATGATTACAGGTCTATGACACTATAACTCATTTCCATCTTCCTTTAATTAGCAGCCTCTTGAGGTGTTTTTGTTTTTGAGTGGCAGTCTCATGTAGCCCAGGCTGGCCTTGACTTACAATGTAGCCCAGGATAACCTCGAAATTCTGATCCTCCTGCCTCCAACTCCCCGGTGCTGGGTTTGCAAGTGTATATTAGGCTTCCCTCTCTTTTCTTTCTTTTAATTGTTTTTTTTTTAATTTACTTGTTTTAGGGGTCTCTCTCTCTCTCTCTCTCACACACACACACACACACACACACACACACACACTCACACAACTTCTTCTATTACCTGCTTGTTTTAGGGATGCGTCTCTCATTTCTCTTTTAACTGTATATTTATTTACCTTCTTGTTTTGGAGGATGCTAGTGCTGGAACCCAGGGCTTCCAGCAAGCGATTCAGGTGCTTGCAACAGAGGTAATCCGCAGCCCTAATGAAAGCTAGACTGCTGCGGACCTAAGGCTCTGCACCAGCCCCAAGGAACTTCTTTCCGGACTGAAGTAGCCACGCCCCTGCCGCATCCCGGCGGAGGGATTCTGAGCATAGGCACGCGCCACACGCGATTGGCGCGTTGATTGGCTGGTGCGGGACTGGCCCCACATCAGCCCAGATCGCGGCCCCGGGAAGAACCGGCCTGAATGACAACCAATCACATGCCATTCCTGCGCGTGGGCTGCATCTCTCAGCCAATCCTGAAGGGGACCCCGGTAAGGGCGTGCCCAATAAGAATTAGGCAGAGGGGCGGAGCCCAGGGAGGTTAGGCGCCGCTTTCGCCTTGACAACCTGACAGGCCAAGACTTGGGAACCCTGGACCCTAGCCCTGGGTGGATGCCCGAGATTCTGAGAAAATAGTTTCTTTTTAAAATTTAGAAAAACTTTGTTTCTCGGAATTTGCATTACATAAGAATTTTTTTCCGTACAATATATTTTGGTATTTGCCCTTTCCAACAAAATGCTTATTTAACTTTTTAAAATTTATTCCGAGACACAGGATCTCATGCAGCCCAAGGTGGCCTGAAAGTCGACATGTAGCCGAAGCTAGCCTTGAACTTTTGATCCTCCTTGCATGTGCTGGGTGGGAGGTATGTCTCACCTCCAGTATGCTAGGTGAGCTCTGTACGCACTGACTTGCATGCCTAGACCAAAAAGGGTTTAGACACTTGCGTGCTAAGGTATGCATGCTGAGCAAAGATAGAGCCAGAACCATGTATGGAGGACCTGGGGATCTTAGGGGGACCCACACAGCCCAGTGCTTTACAGTATGGTCCAGGGGACAGTGAGAGTGTGGCTGGGTCACCAGAGCAGGGGACTGTTTCAAATGGAATAGGATGAGGTGACATTGGGACTCTGTAGAATAAGAACGGCAGCCTTTGCCCACACTGTTTCCTCTGCATGGCCCTTGGGTGAGCAAAAGCCAGTGGAGGTGGGTGGGTAGGGCGCCTTAAGTGGACCCAAGTGAAAGCAGACTCCCTGACTTTCACCCTTCCCATCCTAGCTAAGACAATCAGATGTATTGGCTTGACACAAAATCGACCTGAAGGGCTTGCAGCCTTCTTGTTAATTTTCTTCTAAGTGGGGAGGAATGGGGGGGGGGTGTCAATCTCCTTCCTACAGTGAGTTCAAAGCTAGCTTTGGCTACGTAATTGAGACCTTATTAAAATATAAATAAATGAAACTAACAAAAAGCCCCAAATGCCACACTTTGTCCTGGGATGAAAAAGGGTGAAAATTTTGTCCTACCTCCAGGAAGGTGGTGTGATTGAGAGCTGGTTCCAGAGGAACCAGCCACTGTTTGCTGAGGTTGGAGCTCAGCCTCCAGGACTCTACGATTTCCCTACTCTTGACAGAGACAATCCCAGGGCCTGGAGAGATGGCTCAGCGGTTAAGAGTACTGCCTGCTCTTCCAGAGGTCCGAGTTCAAATCCCAGCAACCACATGGTGGCTCACAACCCTCTGTAATAGGAGCCAATGGCTTCTGGTGTGTCTGAAGACAGCTACAGTGTACTCATATACATGAGATAAATAAATCTAAAAAATAAAATAAAATAAAATAAAAGCCAGGCAGTAGCCGGGCGTGGTGGTGCACGCCTTTAATCCCAGCACTCGGGAGGCAGAGGCAGGCGGATTTCTGAGTTTGAGGCCAGCCTGGTCTACAAAGTGAGCTTCAGGACAGCCAGGGCTATACAGAGAAACCCAGGTGGGGGGGGGGGGAAGCCAGGCAGTGGTGTTGCATGCCTTTAATCCCAGCAATCAGGAGGCAGAGGCAGGCAGATTTCTGAGTTTGAGGCCAGCCTGGTCTACAGAGTGAGTTCCAGGACAGCCAGGGCTACACAGAGAAACCCTGTCTCGAAAAAACAAAATAAAAAAAAGAGAAAAAGATAGAGACAATCCCTTCTTAATAGTGCCTGGTACAAGCTGAGGGAACCACAGGGAGCCTTAGCTGTCACTCAAAGGGGCACAGAGTGACCACTTTTGCTGCCAGCCAGACTTCCTGGAAACCCACTACCTCAGCATCTCTCCCTTCATCTACCTACATTTCCCCCCCCCCATGCAAACAAGAACACTAGAAGTATTCTGCCCACACCAATCAATATTTTCAGACACCATGGCCCATGTCCGGCCATGTACTGACTGGCCTTGGGGACAGTGTGACTCTTGGATTATCACAGGGTGAAGACTCATCTAGATTCTGAAACAAGTACAGAGAGTCCTGCAGGGATGGACGACTGTTCCAAGTTCTAGAAGTCAGACTGCTGGTGATCACTTCAGGCGGTGGGCCCTGCAGCACCACTTACGGAGGGTAGATGAAGAGATGCCTTTGGGTGAGGGGATACTTTTCCGGTCTGGTGGTCCCCCCCCCCCTTTGAGTGCCCAAGGCTCGGAGGGCCACAGAGGGTCACAGGGTAGAGGCTGTGACTGAGGGCTTTTTCTTCTGGTAGAAGGCACTGGCAGCCTGGTGTGTGTGTGTGTGTGTGTGTGTGTGTGTGTGTGCGTGTGCGTGTGTGTGTGTGTGTGTGTGTGTGGTGTGTGTGTAGCAAAGGAGGGGGTTACTTTCCAGGGCTTCAGCTTTCAAGAGCCTCAGGTGTCAGAGCCTTAGCTCCTTGACAGCAACAAGGTTCACAAGTACAAGTCTGAGACTGAGACAGATAGGAGGGACTCATCTCTCCCTGGGGCCCTGGGCAGGTGTTAAGCAATTAGAGAATTGTTTTAAATCATTATTATTGTGGCGGTGCATGCGTTTTATCACAAACTCAGGAAGCTGAGTTTGAGGCCAGCCAAGGCTACACTGAGATCCTGTCTCAAAATATAAAAACCGGTATTACTGTTCATGGTAAGTTGTTTATAAGCACTCCTGATATTAATTCTGTTTATTTCTTCTTTGACAATTTCATGCACATGTACATGATGTATTTTTTAAATTTACTTATTTTATTATATGAGTACACTTTTAGCTATCTTCAGACCCACCAGAAGAAGAGGCACCAGATCCCATTACAGATGGTTGTGAGCCACCATGTGGTTGCTGGGAATTGAACTCAGGACCTCTGGAAGAGCAGCCAGTGCTCTTAACCGCTGAGCCATCTCTCCAGCCCATAATGTACTTTTATTATATTCACTTCCCAAGCATGTGCGGGTAAGTAGGTGGGTTCGTGTGTACCATAGTCCACATGTAGTGGTCAGAAAGACAAACTTAGGGGAGTCAGTTCTCTCCTCCTACAATGTGGGTCCCAGGGATCAAACTCAGGGCGTCAACTCGTTGGCAGGCACCTTAACCTCATCTCACTGGCCCCATTTGTTTCCAAGGTAGGGTCTCATGTAACCCAAGGGAGTAAGGAGGCAAGAAGGCAGAAAATTAGAGACCGTAGGCTCGGGTTAACTGGAAGTGTTGCAGAAATCGGGCAAGCCTTCAGGGCCAAGGGTGTGACCCCAAGGTCTAACCTTATAACGCTGGTAACTGGTAATGCGAGGCAGAGGTTACGAGCTAAAGTATCCCAACTTCCCACAGGAGAGCTGGAAGCACTGGCCACTGAAAAGAACTTCAGACTCTTCCTACCTGGTAGGTCTGGTACAAAGCCAGGCATACCCGAAGACTGAAAAATCTCAACTACCTAGGAGCACGCTAGCTCCGGGAGCACACGCTGGTTAAGGGTACAAACACTGATCCCTGCAGCGCTAGAGGGCACCATCTGCCTGCTGTCACTACTTGTTGAAGCCAAAGGCTGGCAGAAGCCAGGGCTCCAGGCTTCCTCCGCTGCCCACCACGGCCACCACCACGCCCCCCAGAATTTTTAGCAACCAGAGGTTTGGATCTTAATGCTTACTAGCTTCCACAAGGACCACAGTGTGTCTTCATAGCTTCACAGCCGGAACCTTATCTTTGCCCCTGTGGTTTCTACCCCAACCTCTCTCTGCAACTCTTCAGCAGTACTTTGTTGCTATCTGTGCATGTGAGCAAACCACACACACATTCACGCACACACCCCATACTAAATACAAATTTTTTAAAACTTTAAAAACACACAGATACACAAAATAATAACTTAAAACTGGACTGGAGAGATGGCTCAGCAGTTAAGAACACTTACTGCTCACAAACATCTACAACTCCAGCTCCCAGGGATCTGATTCCCCCTCAAGATTTTGTTTGTTTGTTTGGTTTGGGTTGGGTTTTTTTGTTTTGTTTTGTTTTGTTTTTCGAGACAGGGTTTCTGTGTATAGCCCTGGCTGTCCTGGAACTCACTTTGTAGACCAGGCTGGCCTTGAACTCAGAAATCCACCTGCCTCTGCCTCCCAAGTGCTGGGATTAAAGGCATGCGCCACCACACCCGGCTTTTTTGGTTTTCGAGACAGGGTTTCTCTGTATAGCCCTGGCTGTCCTGGAACTCACTTTATAGACCAGGCTGGCCTCAAACTCAGAAAGCTGCTTGCCTCTGTCTCCCAAGTGCTGAGATTAAAAAAGTGTGCCACCTGCCCAGCCCTCGTCTGGGTTCTTGGCAATCAATTACAAACACATAAAAACATAATTAGCCGGGCGGTGGTGGCGCACGCCTTTGATCCCAGCACTTGGGAGGCAGAGGCAGGCGGATTTCTGAGTTCGAGGCCAGCCTGGTCTACAAAGTGAGTTCCAGGACAGCCAGGGCTATACACGGAAACCCTGTCTCGAAAACAAACAAACAAACAAACAAAAATAATAATAATAATTTTTAAAATAGCCAGGAGTAGCGCTTCATTTCATTAATCCGAGAACTTGGGAAGCAGAGGCAGATGGGTCGCTGTGAATTCAAGATTACCTTGTTCTACATAGTGAGTCCCAGAACAATCAGAGTTACATAGTCAGAGTCTGTCTCAAAAATAAAATAAATAAATATAAATGATGGGGCTGAAGAGATAGCTCAGTGGTTAAGAGCACTGGCTGCTTTTGCAGAGAACCCCAAGTTCTCAGCACCCACACAGTATCTCTCTGTCATCTGTAACTCCATCTTCAGGAGATCCAATGTCCTCTTCTGGGCTCTGAAGTCATTGCATGTATATGGTGCCATCACATATGCAGACAAAACACTCATACACATACAGATAACTTAATCTTTTTTTAAGATTTATTTATTTATTATATGCAAGTACACTGTAGCTGTCTTCAGACACTCCAGAAGAGGGCACCAGACCTCATTACGGGGGTTGGGGGGTGGGGTGGTTGCAAGCCACCATGTGGCTGCTAGGATTTGAACTAGGGACCTTCAGAAGAGCAGTCAGTGCTCTTAACCGCTGAGCCACCTCTCCAGCCCTTTTTTTTTTTTTTAAATTAATCTTTAGTGCAGGAGAGATGGCTCAATATTTAAAAGCACTTGCTATTCATGTAGATGACCCGGGTTCACTTCCCAGCACCCATATGGCGGCTCATAAACATCTGTAACTCCGTTTCCAGGGACTCTGACCATCAAGGGCACCAGGGACACACAAAGTATACATACACTCACGCAGGCCAAGCAGTCATACACATTAAGATAAAGAAATAAACCAAAGCCATAAAATGACTCTCTAATTCTGGAGGTTGCCTCAAGTGCCTCACCAAAGTAAAGAAATCCATCCAGGAGTCTGAACATCACCACAGTAAACATTTATTAAGCCGCAATGTTCACAATATTTTAATCCAATTCTTAAAGTCGATCTACAAAGACCTCTAACATCAAGCCAGTGATTAATAAATAAGAGGAATGTATCCATCACTTTGCAAAAAAATACTAAGCCTGACGCTTTTTTTTCCCTATATAAGATATTCGTAGAATCAGCTTCCCAATTAATGTTTGCGCATGTGCGTGTGTGCACACACCCCACTATGTTCACACGGAATGGCTTTCTTTCTACTGTGTCAAACTAAATACTATTTAAAATTTCCTAAGCTGAGACACAAAACAGAAACTCAACTGTGAAGAAGTCATTGGTGTTTTTTTTTTTTAATCTGCAGCTAAAAACAGGGAAATAATTACCTCTTGGGGGATTTAACTGCACATTGATCACTGTCACTAGAAATTAATTTAATTACAGGATATTTAGAGATTTATCACAGATGCAGACAGGAAACTGACACAACAGCATAAGCTTGAAATCCGCAGAGACATCGGGCGGAGAGTCGGGCATGCCACTGGCTGCCGTAGCTGTCCCGGTGGCAGCAACAATGTGCTGTTTGTGCCATCAGGACTGAAAGACAGGTTCTCCGTGTCTGTCCTAGCTATGGAAGGACCACCAAAGAGCAAAACACAGAAGGAAGCAAAAAGGCCGAAGCTTGCTGATGCCAGCCAGTGACAAGGGTATTGGGTTAAAACCCGCAAAATAGAAATCTACAATTCACAGGTGAGGAGCCCAAAGCCCAAGTACATAAATGGTCAAACTCAAAAACATTACAGAATTATCACAGGTTGCTTTGAAAGCAGCTTTCATGCTGGGGGCAGAGCTCAGGAGCCCAGGACTTGAAGGTAAAGAGGCTGAGAGGGTCGCCTTGGAAATTCCTTGTAGCTCCAGGTGCGCACCAGGCTCACCAATGCTGGCTTTCTGGGCATGGTGGTGCACAACTTTAAGCCTGGTACTTGGGAGGCAGAGGCGAGCAGATCTCTAGGTTCGAGGCCAGCCTGGGCTAGATTGAGACCCTGTCTCAGAACAGACCAAAGCAACAGGGCTTGTGAAGAAGGGAAGTGCTTCAGGCTGCCTACCAAGCACAAGATGCAGAGGAGCTTTGTTAAAGATTCTCGTGCTGACTCTTGAACATGTTGGGTTAGTTTGCTGAGACAGGGTCTTGCCACGTAGACCAGGATGGCTTTGAACTCAGCACCTTCCTATCTATCTGGAGACTGAGTCCTGGGTTTGCAAAGCACATCGGGCTTCCTGGTCACGCTGTTTCCGAGCCATCTGTGAGCAGGCCGGAGTGACAGGACCACGTGAGCAAGCAGAGCTCTTCACACACAGGGCCCTTGAGTGTGCCAGGGCCATAGGACAATGCTCCCAACCTTCCCTCAGAGGTTCTCATGAGGTCCCTAGGAAAGACATGCCTTCCTGGTTGCTTATTCACAGCTCTGCTCCTAACCCCCTGTGGCCTGCTGAGCCTCATCCCCAGGCTGCCTCTTAGGCTCGTCCCTGGGTCACTTTTATGAATTAGAGGACCCTATCATGGGTCAAAAGGCCAGCTGTGAGGACATTCTTTTCCACACTTATTGCCAGTAGAAAGAGGGTCGAGCCTCAACAAAGGGCCCAAAGGGTGGGGGATGCTAGCAACAACAGGAAGTGAGTCTGTGAAAGGTGTCTGTGTGCTATACCAACAGCCTCCTGACTAGAAAAGGGAAGAGACCACTATACAAACACTGACTACAGGCTGGGACCGGGCTAATTTGGTAGAACGCTTATGTAAAATGTAGGAGGCCCGGGGTTCCATCCCGAGCAGATGTGTTAGCATCTGTCTCTAATCCTAGCATCCAGAAGGATCGAGATCAGGAGTTCAAGGTCCTTCTCCACCACATAGCCTGTTCGAGACCAGTCAGGAGTCCAAGAGATGCCATCTCTAAAACCCCGAACCATAGGGCCAGAGAGGCTGCTCAGTGGTTAGAGCACACCGGCTGTTCTTCCAAACAACCTGGGTTTGACTTTTTCAGCATCCACAAGGCAGCTGACAGTTATCACTAATTCCAGGGCGATCTGACACCCTCTTCTCCTCTCTGCAGGCACCAGGCAAATACGTGGTACACAGACATACAAGTGTGACAAAAACAAAAAAAACAAAAACAAAAAAAAAACCACCCATATACATAAAATAATTCAAAATAAAACACCACCATCAAAAATCACCAACCCCAATACCCTAAGCTAAGCCCAGTCAGTACACTTCAGAGGCAACCAGTCCTGTCCTCGGTAAAGCAAGTACCTAATATGAGAGACGACCACCAGGGAGTTAATACTGACTTTGAGACAGTTATAATCCTTACACTATCTTTTCATTTAAAAAAAAAAAAGTATATATGTATTTATTGGGGCCAAGGGGTGGGAAGCCACAGCCCATGCGTAGAGGTTAGAAGGAAACCTGTGGGAGTGGTCTGTCTTTTTTCACCATGTTGGTCCCGGGAATCAAACTCAGGTTTGGTGGCAAGTGCCTTTCTTCATTGAGCCATATCGCCTGCCCCGCCCCTTATCTATAATAGATCCACAGTGGCTGCTGTCCAAATGTTTATCATGTTATTCGGTTAAGGAGGAGTTGTACACAGCCCTGAAGATAAGGCATGAAATAAGGTACAAAAATACATCTTTCCACATACAAAAGAGATAGGGGGAGGGGGAAGGGAAGGGAGGCCAATAAGCTGTCCACGGAATGAAAGAAGAAAAGAAAAAAATCTTTAACTACTGGGGGCTATGATTACTTCCAAACAATGCCAGGCATGGTGGTGCAACACCTTTAATACCAGCAATCAGAGGCAGGTGGATCTCTGCAAGTTAGAGGGCAGCCTGGTTTACACAGAGAGTTGCAGGACAGCCAGGGCTATGTAGAGAGACCCTGCCTCAAAAAGAAAAACAAACAAACAAACAAACAAACAAACAAGCTAAAATATATGCATCAAACACAGTAACACCATCTGAAGTTTTTTTGTTTTGTTTTGTTTTATTTTTTTTTGTTTTTTGTTTTTTTGATTTTCGAGACAGGGTTTCTCTGTGTAGCCCTGGCTGTCCTGGAACTCACTCTGTAGACCAGGCTGGCCTCGAACTCAGAAATCCGCCTGCCTCTGCCTCCAGAGTGCTGGGATTAAAGGCGTGCGCCACCACGCCCGGTTGAAGTTTTTAAAAACAAAAAAACTACTAGAATTTCAAGTAACATTCTACTCTGATTTGTACATTCTTCCACTAAGAATGAAGGTATCCAGGACTGGACTCTTGAGTGCTCTCTTAACATGCATAGGCCGCGTTCACCCCAAGGCGTTCGAACAATGGGGGCGTAGTCACATGTGCACATCATTCCTGCACTCGGGCTGGGGGCAGGAGAGTTTAAGGCCAGTCTCAGCTACTTAGCAAGTTCAAGGCCAGTCTTAAATACATGAGACCCTGTCTCAAAAAATCATAATAACTAGATGTAAAAATTAAAATGAAGGCATCTTGTGTATGTATATATATAGTGTATATATACAAATAATACATGAATATATATAGCATATATATGTATATACACATTATATATATTCAACTATAAAACTGGCTTTAGAGTCTACATTTGGTCAGACTGGAAAAAAATATTGCAGATTTTTACCTTTTTTGTTGCTATTGTTTTGAGACAAGGTCTCAGTGTATTAAAACTGCCTGTCCTGGAACTCACTACATAGACCAGACTGGCTTTAAACTCCGATGTGCCTGCCTCTGCTCTCTTGTGCTACCATACCTGGCTTTTGGTCTCGCTATGTAACCCTGGCTGACCTGAAATAGACCACTTAAGACCTGGCTGGCCTTCAAATAGCAGCAATCCTCCTGCCTCTGCCTCCTGAATACTGGGTGGAGTTGCAGTCTTAGCTACAGTGGACTGTATAGGAATCGACCTACAACATCTCAAGTGGCCACTGAGAGGAGCCAAGGCAAGAAGGTTTAGCTTTACAGAGAGTGACTGCCCCCTAGCCAACATCTGAAAAGTAATCTTTTAGTATGATATGACCAGACATCTGGAAGGAAAGATATTAACAGCCAAGGTGCCCCTTCTCGGCTACTTCCACCCTGTGCCGCGAGTAGATATGCCTAGAGCATCTAAACAACAAAATCGGAATGTTTCACATCACAAGTTGTGGATTTCCAATGTCTGTGGAGAGATTTCCCCAGTACCGGTTCCAGAAGGGAATGAAATTCAAGAAAATGAGAGTCCCATACTGCCTGTCACCTCGAGAACAGAGGTCTCTCTCGGCCACATCCTCAAAGACCCAAATCTGTGTGACAGATACCTGTAACCAAAGACAGAACTTCACAGACATACGGCACCAGAGCTGCCATCAGCTGGGTCCCCCTCCAAGCTCAAGTTGGGACTCAGTGGCTCCACAGTCCTCACGGGCGACCCTAGTGACATCCCACAAAAGCCAGCTCTCTTTCCACAGAAGCTGGCAGAGAGGTCTCTGCACCCAGGGGTTTAGCTATTAACAAGCAATGCCCTGGACCCCAGACTTTAAAAAGCACCTAACACAATTATAAAAATTTCAGGACAAACGATTCAGATCTCAAGGTTGCTTATGCCTACGAATGTTCTAGAAGGAATGAAATAAAGGATGTTACTGGCCGTGAACGGTTCCTTTTTCTTCTATGGTCCCGAGTCAATTAGAAGCAAAGGAAACAAGTGATTCCCATGAGGGTCCAGCCGGCTATCTGGGCCTCGCTGGCCAACAGGGAATGTGAGATTCAGCTGGATTCTGGAATGATCTTCGGGGCCTACCCGGTTCTTAGCATCAAACTCCAAAGACAGTTTGCAGCTCCATCCATGTCCTTTCTTCCTGGAAAGGCTAGGGTTAATCTACATTGAAGTCCAGAGAAGAGAAAGAGATCTCGGGACGTCTGTGGGTACCTTCATTCAGAAATACAATGGACAAGGGTGGGGGGGTGGGCTCAGTATCCCCAGCACCATACAAAACAGAAATAGACATGGAGGGGCACAATGGACGAAGAGCTCACAGGATCCCTAGGATCCAATCCTCTGAAGCCCAAGTGTCCACAAGAACAAGAGACAGCACTTGTTAACCAGGTCACCACCAACCCCAGAAGACACGAAATAAAGGTCACATTCGGGAAGACGAAGAGATTGCACACGGTGCTCACCCACAAGCCAATTTTAACCTCCTTAAGGACGTCAAGCGTTCCCTTCAAAGCTCTGATAAACTTGACTCCATCTGCCTTTATTTAAAAACCTTACAAAAGATGTATTTAAATGTTTGGGAAGAAAAATCAACATTATGTTCTATGCACAGGTAAAGTTATCCGACTACACAGCTAACAGGGGGTATATCCGTTGTTTAAAAACTGCTTTCCCACTGGTGATCTACGAAAGTGCTCTCTCCTCCAGTGGCTCCTAAGGTCGACACACAGTGGGAAATACCAGGCGTGGCGTTTTTGCTCAGTTTATTGGGAGGGTTGGGATTTGGTGGGGTTGCCGGCTCTTCTCTTCTTCTTCTGTCTTTTGACATCACTAGCTGGTTGGACGGCTAGGCAGCTGACCTTCACTTGTCCTTGGAGCGGTCAAGGTTCTCGAGCACCCTGTTGAGGCGGATGTTAAGCAACCTCACCTGGTTCTCCAGGTGTTCCAGCTTCTCCTCCACACTGGGGCTGCAAAGGCCACCGGGGCTGCCCCGCCAGTAGCCCATGGGCCCCGTCATGAAGTAGATGGCCACCACGACGCAGAGCGGTAGCACTGCGTGCTCTGGCTCGCCCTCGTACTTATGTAGGATATACACGCAGGACATGGAGAACAGGATGACACGCACGAGCCAGAAGAAGCGGCCAAACACCAGGTGGAGGAGGCTGAAGGTGAAGCCCAAGGTCAGAGACAAGAACCAGTAGGCCAGGAGAACCACACCAACCAGCACCAGGGCCCGGGTGGGGCTGTTGGACACTGAGGCTGGGCTGAAGTACTGTGACAGGTTGGACACTGCAAAAGAGGACAGGGCCAGTTATTCCCACGTGGTCGGGACCTTCTCGGAAAGCAGGAAGGACAGCTGAGCTCTGGGGCCGGACCCATAGGCTCCGGTCACAACCCGACACAACGAAAGCAAAATAAAGCAAATACTTGAGGGGCACAGGTGGTCTCTCAGGACTATTAGTATCCTCATGAGTTGAGAACACCTTTTATGGCTGGGTAGTAGTGGCACACACTTGGGAGGCAGAGGAAGGCGGATTTCTGAGTTCCAGGCCAGCCTGGTCTACAGAGTGAGTTCCAGGACAGCCAGGGCTACACAGAGAAACCCTGTCTCGAACCCCTCCCCCCCCCCCCCCACACACACAAAAACACCTTTTATGGGACTGGAGAAATGACTCAGTGGTTAAAAGCACTGGCTGCTCTTGCAAGGACCTAGTTTGAGTCCCAACAACCATCTGTAACTCCAGAGACAGGGCAATGTCAGACAGACCCTTAGGTTCTGCATACATGAAGTGCACAGATGTATGAAACACCCATAACACATAAAAACAAATAATAAATAAACCTAGAAAAATATTTTTACAAGCTGGGCAGTGGTAGCTCACACCTTTAACCTGGCACTCATGAGGCAGAGGCAGATGGACGTCAGTGAGTTCAAGGCCAGCCTGATCTCCAGATGAGTTCCAGGACAGTCAGGGCTACACACAGAGACCCATTTTTATAAAAATGGTGCTGGAGTTCAAACTCCTCATTTTACAAGGAGCTACCCTCAGACTGCTTACAGTGGCTCACATCTGTCATCCCAGCACTCAGGAAGCTGAGGCAGGAGGATCAGATGTTCAAGGCCATCCTTGGTTCCACCATAGTGAATTTGAGGCTAGTGTGGGGTACAGGAGACCCTGTCTCAAAGACAAAGCAAAATAACAACCACACACACACACACACACACACATGACCAAAAAAAAAAAAAAAGCAGCAAAACAGAAATAGTAAAATTGATTTCACCAACTTTGAGATGAGATGGGGAGTCCTCACATAGACCAGGCTGGCCTTGAATTCACAGAGATCTGCCTGCCTCTGAGTATGGGGGTTAAAGGCATGAGCCACCATGCCAGGGTAAATTTCACCAATTTCTTTTCCCTATAACTAGACCAGTAGAGTGCCTCTATATACCTCAAAGCTTACTGCTATCAAACCAATCTGAGCAGAGGGGTCTCCATTGTAACTAACATTCTGAAAACTGATGGGGAAGAAAATACTGGGAGCTGAGAGCAGCCACCTTGAAGACGACCCTGGTTCTGAGCTTCAGTCACGGTTCCCAAAGGCCTTCGGTGCCCTGCAGCTTATTCAAACCAAGAGGGAGACTCACAGCACAGAAACAAGGCATCAGGGGATAGCACCCGGCCAAGTCTCCTCAGTGATGCCCAGGGTCCTGTGTTACCCCGCTCTGCTGTCTCCCAGACCCCACTGCATGCAATTCCTTGCAATCTGCTTTATCTCCACAGGCTCACTGCCCAGGGATGGTAACCCGGAGTTGCACAATCCCAGCAGGTCATGGCTGAGGCAGCCAGCCCTGGCAGGATTGCATGCAGTTGCAACGTTTGGGTATATGTTGACTCAGCCCAGTCCCCAGGGTGGGCCGCGTGCCTCACAGCATTCTGAGGGCCACCTCTCTACTTCCTGAGTGGCAAGGTGACACGACCTGATGTGAGGCCTTTCGAAGGTTAGACTCGGTGAGTGGAGGCTGGAAGTGGGGTGAGGGGTAAAGAGCAGACCATTGTGGTGGTATGTGGGTCCCGGCTGGTGCAGTCTGACTCCACCATGAGCCCGGGTCCTAGAACCGTAAAGAAGGATGCCTGGGGCTAACGGATTTTGAGAGGATCCTGTTACGTCACTATATCTGTTTTCTGGCTTTGCCACAACTGAGCCCCATACACCAGGTATCTGATGAACCTTAGATGGTGAGGTTCATCCCCTCTCCGGGTTCCAGGAGCCAAAAGGCCAAGTCCACGGCTGTGCTCCCAAAGTGACTTTCCTCTCTACTGACTCTACCTCTGGCATGCTGAAACACACAGCCCTGCATACAGCATACCTGTGTGAGGACTCTCGGGAGCCTCTTCTGCCCTCTTCTGGCTTCCAGAGGCTCCAGGTGGCCCAGGTCACCATCACTGCAGGCTCTACCTCCATTGTCTGCACAGTATTTTTTGGGGGGTGAGATGGGGGGGTGGGTTCAAGAGAGGGTTGTTTAATAGCCCTGGCTATTCTGAACCTCACTCTGTAGACCAGGCTGGCCTCCAACTCACAGAGATCCGCCTGTCTCTGCCTCCCAAGTGCTGGGTTTGAAGGTGTGCGCCACCACCGGGTACCCACACAGCTTTTGAAGTTTCACAGACCACAGGTTCAGCTCTTAAAAGTAAAATGCTCCTTCCTCCCCATGGTGCTCCATACCCTCAGCCCTCTGGTGTTCTCTCAGCTAAGGACACGGAGACTCCCCACATAGTGAGACAGCCCCCCAAAACAAAAGCTCGCAACCCAAACACCTTGCACAACCATCCCCGTACCTACCGTCAAGCCCAAGGACTTCTAAGAGCTCCATCCAAACTTTCCATAACGTCTCTAAGAACATGTCCACTCCCTGCACGAACCGCTCGGTCAGCCTGGACAGTAACTGCAGAGACGAGAAGACAGTAAGGAATCAACCAATCAATCCACTGTCCTCCCAAAAGCCACTCAGGTACTGAAGTGTGAGCTCGGGAGAGGACTGGACAGGAAAACCAGGAGCTGCCTTGGGGACAGTCTGTAGCCAAGTGACGAACAAGGGTTGATAGCTGGTCCACCACCATGGAGAATGCGGAAAGCCCGTGTCTGTCTGTCTGTCTGTCTGTCTGTCTGTCTGTCTGTCTGTCTCTCTCTCTCTCTCTCTCTCTCTCTCTCTCACACACACACACACACACACACACACACACACACACACACACACACACACCACAATCTGGCTGCACTGCACCTACCACTTCCCCTAGAGTTCTGCTGGCTCTTGGTCAGGGTATCTGGGAGTGTGTGCTCTCAAGATGCTTCCTTGGCCAGTTGGCTCTCAAAGGACCAACTGACTGGGAAGCCCGAGACCGTGCTCTCTGTCTATGGCTCTCCAGGGGATTTGGGAAAGCCAGGAGACCAGGAAATCGGGAGTTCGAGCTCCTGCCTCATCTCTTGTTCTCTTTTGAGTGAGTAATCCTGCTGGCTAGTTTCCTGTCAACTTGGCATAGCTGATATCATCAGAGAGGGACCCTCAATGGAGAAAAATGCCTCCAGAAGATCAGGTTTGTAGGCAAGCCTGTAAAGCGATTTTCTTAATTAGTGATTGATGTGGGCGGGCCCAGCCCACTGTGGGTGGTGCCATCCCTAGGTTGGTGGACCTAGGTTCTGTAAGAAAGCAGGCTGAGCAAGCCATGGAAAGCAAGCCAGTTAAGTGGCACCCCTCCATGGCCCCTGTTCCTGTCTCCAGGTTCCTGCCCTGACTTACTTCAATAATGAATATGAAAGCACGAGTCAAATAACCCCTTTCCACAGCAACCCTAACAGTGATATTATACACACGTAGCCTACAACTCGAAACCAGGGCTGAGATGTAAGTTTTCCTAGCAACTCATGACATCCTGAGTTCAGCTCCCACCATTACAAAAACGGGGCAGCTCAAACTGCCTGCAACCCCAGTTCCAGGGGACTCTGATGCCTTCTTCTTGTATTTGTATACTTAAGCACACACACACACACACACACACACACACACACACAATTCAGTAAAACTAATCTTAAAAAAGAAAAACACGAAAAGCTAGCATAGTGGTGTTCTCACTTTCAATTCCAATGCTCTGGGGACAGAGGCAGGTAGACTCTGACAGTTCAAAGCCAGCCTGATCTACATGTCCATAGTGAGTTCTGGGACAAACAAAACTTGTACATTGAGACTCATGTTACACACACACACACACACACACACACAGAGAGAGAGAGAGAGAGAGAGAGAGAGAGAGAGAGAGAGAACAAATAGAAAAAAATCACAAGGAAGGATGGAGCTAGAGCAGCAGGCTAGGCAGCAGAACAGGCTTTGATGGCACCAAAGCCCAGGAAGTAGTGTGCAGTTCTTTTAGGGTAAGCTACATTCTGAGCCATGCTGGACCTTGGTTTTCCCAGTTGGAAAATGGGACCCAGAGAGGATTCAACAAAGGAAGGTGAAAAGGCTCATTCCTGCCTGCAACCCCAGTTCCTGGGGACTCTGATGCCTTCTTCTGTCCTCTGTTATTTGTGCACACAAGCACACACACTCACCATTTAATAAAACTAATCTTAAAAAAGAAAAACAGGAAAAGCCAGCATAATGGTTTTTGTGGTAGGTCACCTGGTCCAGTCAGCAGTGAGTGACAGGGTAACAAGGCTCCTGGGAGGGCAAATCCAGACCAGAGGTTCTTCCCTCAGGCTGTGAACTGGACAAGAGTGGGGAGGACACGCCAGGGGAGGTCCCCACCCCTTCAGCCACATGCAGATCTCTCCGGCAAAGCTAGACCCATAGACTTCATAGAATTGATAGGGTTCAGCTGTATTCTAAATATGAAGCCCCTGGTCCCCAGTGATGGAATGTTCAAAGACAGGGTCTTTAAAGAAGTGAGCTGGTAAAGGCTTGTGTCAGTGGGACAGGCTTGTCTCCCAGCTACTCAGGAGACTGAGGCAGGGGATGTGTGAAGCGGGCAGGGGGAAGGGTATTGGGGGGAGGTGTCTCTGCCTACACCAGGGCTGGCGGAGTGAAGATCCAATGAATGATCCCAGGATCCACAAGAGGCAAGGAAGGAAACCTGATTCAGCACGACTCAGCAGCGGGGGTTGATTCAACCATCTAGAGTCTGTCTGACATCACAAAGTTTATTTTAGGCATAGTTAAGTACAGTACAATTTGGGGAAAAAAAAAAAAAAAAACAAAACGGGTTCCTGGTGGAACACAATCCTAGGTGTTCAAGGAGGCATGACAATTACACCAAAACTATTCTCAAAGTACGTGTCGCTTCTTCTATGAAGATGGGCTTTATAGATAGGCTTTACCTTCACGTGTTTGCGCTTTTGAGACAGGGTTTCTCTGCAGACCAGGCTAGCCTTGAAACTCCCAGAGATCGACCTGCCTCTGGTGAGCTATTATTTTCTTAATGGCCGAGGGGAGGATCTGCTGTGGTCTCCGTCATACATACAGCCCAGAGGTCATCTGGGCTATCAACCACCTCTGGTCCTGTTTGTGGGAGCCTGGGGAAAGCCCTGGCCATATAGACAATGCAGAGACCATCTAGACTATTGGGCACCTCTAATCCTGGCTGTGGTAGCTTGTGGGGAACCAGGTATCGCCTGGCCTCTACACCTTACCAACCTCCATTGCCAGCCCTCTGGGCAGAAAACAGGTTATAAAAAAAAAAAGAACATGTGTGTTTAACATGCCTGGTTTCCCCAGTGCTTATCTGTGAGCGCAAGGACCTTTGTGTTCACAAACAGGCAGGAAGACAACAAGTTCCAAACCTGCTTTGGGCTAAAGAACGATCAGTCTGAGGCCATCCAGGAGGTGTTAGTGAGATCCCGGGCTCAAAATAGAAAACAGTTGGTGGTGTAGCTCAGTGGTAGAATTGCCTAGCACATATAAGGTACTGGGTCTCATTATAAAAAAAAAAAAAAGAAAGAGAGAGAGAGAGAAAAATAAAAAGGCAGATAGTGGTGGAGGACTCCTTTGATCCCAGCACTAGGGAGGCAGAGGCAGGTGGATCTCTGTGAGTTCAAGGCCAGCAGGGTCTACAGAGTGAGTCCTAGAACAGGCAGAGCTACACAGAGAAACCCTGTCTGGGAGGAAAACAAAAACAAAAACAAGCAAACAAACAAATATACAAAAGAGCTAAGATCAGAGACACACAACAGACAGCTATCAGAACAGAGACTGAAGAGCAACTCTGCAGGCCCATTTTTGGGTCCCAGGAAGCCAGCCTATCAGAACAATGACCTCAGATTTCTGGCATCAAAGCAGCACTCTCTTGGTCTCTTGGTCTGAGCACCCACTGGGGTAACTGGGTTCCTGGTGAGTGTCAGCGAGTCCAGAGCCGGGAGGCAGAGCCAATAAATACCATGTGACAGAGCTGTCCTACATCAGGACTCCAAATGTGTCAGTTCAGGGGACTGGAGGAAGGACACCAAAGTGGCATGGTAACTATGTGGCTGGACAACAGAGGAGAGCAGGCTGCCATGAAATGAGGTGTCACCACCAAAGAAAACAGGCGGAAAAAAATAATATAATAAAAAGTGCTAATTATGGGGAGAAGCATGAATGAGGGGCGGAAGACCAACTCTGTGGGCCGGGCGTCTCAGGATTAAAGTCAGCTCACCAGGCATGCACCGCAAGCGCCTTTACCCTCTCAAGGACAACTTTCAAATCCTGACTTTCCTGCTCCTATCCATTCAGAGCTGGGATTACCCAACATGCCCGGCTTTATTTATTTATTTATTCAGGTTTTTTTTCCAGACAGGGTTTCTCTGTATAGCCCTGGCTGTCCTGGAACTCACTCTGTAGACCAGGCTGGCCTCGAACTCAGAAATCCGCCTGCCTCTGCCTCACAAGTGCTAGGATTAAATGAGTGCTCCACCACCGCCCGGCTTATTTCTTTTTAAGATTAGGTCTCCTGTGTCCTATTTTTTTTTCTGGTGTATTGGAGATGGGGTCTTGAGATTATACACACACACACACACACACACACACACACACACACTAAGCTGGCCTCAAACTTTCAATGACACCCCCACCCCACCCAACTCCACCCCTGCATCAGTTTCTTGGGTGCTGAGACTGCAGGCCCGCACGACTGTGACCTGGCTGCTTTTCATCTTAGTCCCCCCACCATGTCCCTGTACTTTACGTCCAGGGGATCTGACAACTCCCTCCAGCATCCAAAGGCCTGAGGTGCACTCACTTGCTCGAGTACACACACACACACACACACACACACACACACACACACACACACACAGTCATTATTAAAAATGTCTTTAAAAAAAAAAAAGGTGGAGTGGTTGAAGAATGACAGCCATGGTTCAAGCAGTGCACGCGCGCGTGCTCACATGCTCACATGCGTTTGCTTGCTTGCTTGCTAGCGTGTGCTCACACACACACACACACACACACGCACATACACATACTCTCTCTCTCTCTCTCTCACACACACACACAAGGGAATGTGAATACCACCTGACTATTGTGAAATATTACTACAGTAAGTGTAAGTTTCCTGGGTGGGATGATGTTTGTAGACTGTGCAGAAGATACCAAGATATCTGTCTTATTTCAAACAGTTTAGAAAACGATGCAGAAAGTATGCGTGCGGTGTGCATGGAGAAAAACAAAATCTGAACAACAGATGAAGGCAGCTGAGGGTGTATGCTACTCCTTCAATTTTTCAGTATTTTGAAATATTATTAAGAAAGGGAGGGAGGGAGAGAGAGAGGGAGAGGGAGAGAGAGAGGGAGAGGGAGGGAGGGAGAGGGAGAGAGAGAAGAGTCAGGGAGATGGCTCAGTGGGTAAAGGAACTTGCCACTATGCCTGACAAAAGCTGACTTTGTTCCCCAGAATGTTAACCCCCCCCAAGCTGTCCTCTGATCAAACACTGTGGCACACACACACACACACACACACACACACACACACACACGTAAACAAGCAAATGTGAAGAGGAGACACTCTTCTGTTGGTGGCATCGCCGTGAATGCCCACGCCTCCTCTGTCAGCTCACACCCTGTGTACAGTCTGTGCAGGCGTCAACTCAATGTTCTTCAATACAGCTGCTCAAATGATTAAGGTGGGAGAAAAAGGACCAGGGAGCTGTCAATTATTTTCCTCAAAATACCTCCCTGCAAGCGGCAACAGAAGAAAGGGTCTATAAAAACAGAACAGACCAACTAACCGTTCAACTGAAGCCTGGCAAAGGGAAAAAAAAGGGCCCCAGGAATGATAGAACCAGAGCTCTCGGAAGACATGGAGACACAGGACCAGAGTTTACACGGTGCAGCTCAGGGGACATCAGGAATGGAGTCTAGAACATCCAGAGGGCAGTTTGGTCACATCTTCTACATTAAAATTTCAAAAGAGGAAGGTGGAGAGGAGGCTCAGCCGTTAAAGCACTTGCTGTTCTCGCAGAGGCAGTGCCCAGCACCCACATTAAGCAGCTCACCACCCCGGTAGCTCCAGCCCCAGGGCATCTACGGCTTCTCCTGGTCTCTGTGGGCACCTGCATAAACACACACACATATGCACACATACATGCATGCATGCACAAACACACACATGCACATACACACACAAATAAAAGTAGCCAGGCAGTGATGGTGCACTCCTTTAATCCCAGCACTCAGAGGCAGAGGCAAGTGGTTCTCTGAGTTTGAGGCCAGCCTAGGCTACACAGAGCAACCCTGTCTTGAAAAACCAAAATCACAAAAACAATAATAAGCCCTTTTTAAAAAAGCTCCCCCCCGCCACCTTTGGTATCATGTACCCCAGGATGGCTTCAGCTCACTGTGTACCTGAAGCTGACCTTCAACTACCAATCCTCCTGCCTCCACCACCCCAGCGCCAGGATTACGGGTGTATGTTACTGGACCAGCCTGGCAACATATCCACTTCTAACATCTACAGTGGAAGCTGTCTGTGCACACACGGCCTGCCCACAAAGGTCCTGCTTGGGTCCCATCTGGAGGACACACTCCGGTGGACTCCATCAGGCACAGCCTTTGCTCCCTACAACCCTACAAAGGCAGCCGAGCAAGCTGCCAGACTGCACTCAAAAGGCAGGCAAGGGTCTGGTCCCGTTTATGTGAAAACCCAAACAGGAAAATCTGTAGAGATGGAGACCAGCAGGTGCCTGGCTGCAGAGGAGGGCAACAGTTGCTTAGTGGAGACCGAGTTTCCTTTGGGGACTTATGGGTGTATAACCCTGTTCCCATGCTTTTGTATAGAACTGAGTGAAAACAGTGAAATGGAATCGACGGGTATTTTATTACCGCAACTAGAAAAGAATTAAGGGGCGAGAGGTATAGTCATATTGGTACCTTACTTGCTTCATTCACGGAACCCTGGGTTCAACCCCAAGTTTGCCATGAGCTGGATATGGTGGCTCAAGCCTGAACACCCAGCACTTAGAAGCTGGAGGCAAGAAAGGGTTGGGAGTTCAAAGCCAGCTTAGGAAAGGCTCGCTGAGCAAGCATGACGACCTCAGTTCCAATCCCCAGCATCCACCTAAAAAGCCAGGGGTGGCCATGCATCTGCATCGGTATATTCCTGTAACCACCGTGCTGCAGGAGCGGAGACGGGAGGATTGTTGTTACCATGGTAGCTCCAGGGTCAGTGCAAGATTCTGTTTCAAGAGAATAAGGCAGAGGTCTGAATTTGAAGCCAGCCAGGGATATATAGTGAGACTCAGGAGAGAGAGAGAGAGAAAGAGAGAGAGAGAGAGAGAGAGAGAGAGAGCAGGAGAGCAAGAGAGAGCGCTGTGGTTTTGACTTCCTCTCTGTCTCATCTCATTTGGGCAGAAGAGAGAATATGGATAGTTGGGTGTGACTAGCTTGTAGCTACTACGTACTGAATACTTGCCACATACTAAATATTTGTCAGTGAGGGGAAATATTTACATATGAAAGGCTGTTGCCTAATAGGAGAGTAGTGAGGATTTTTGGGTTCTTTAAAAAACACAGTAGCCAGGCGTGGTGGGGCACGCCTTTAATCCCAGCATTTAGGAGGCAGAGGCAGGTGGATTTCTGAGTTCAAGGCCAGCCTGGTCTACAAAGTGACAGGACAGCCAGGGCTATTCAGAGAAACCCTGTCTCAAAAAACCCAAACAAACAAACAAACAAACAAAACACAGAAATAGTATAAGAACACGCTTTGGTTTTCATCCTGGGTATGGGGATATGAGGCTGCTTTACTCGCCTCGTGCCCTAACAGGGTCGAGGTTTAGTCAGCTGCAGGTAGTTTCTATGAGTGTGTAATGTTTGGAGGACTGGGGACTTTTCAAAGGCTAGAGCACAGATGGATGTGTGGCTGGTTGGTGGTTGGATGCTGTTGTTTGGGGTTAGTCTAGTAGCCGTGCACAAAAAAAATGAGAAGAAGAAATTAGGTATCCTGACAGCAAAGATCAAACTTGCCCCCAAGGAACTTGAGGCCCCTAATCAGCAGGAAGTGGTCTAACCATGATAATGATGCCCTCTTTCTCAACGATCCCTTTTTTCCTTAATATTGGCATTCCTTCTAGGCTCCGCCCAACAGTTACCTAGCAACAGTCAGGTAGACCTGGCTTGCTATAAAAGCTGTTTGGCCTCTCCTTGCCCTCTCTGCCTCTTCTCTCTCTCTCTCTCTCTCTCTCTCTCTCTCTCTCTCTCTCTCTGCCACCTTTCTCCCCCATCCCACGCCCCACAACTGCATGTTCCTGGCCAGACTCTCCTTCTCCTCCTTTTCTCTCCCCACTCCCCCCAAGGGATGCCTCAGCATGTGTTCAGCCTCAGTGTGGTTCCCAGCACCTATGTCAGACAGCTCATGGCTGCCAGTAACTCCAGCTCCAGGGCATCCGATGCTGTCTTCCGGTTTCTGTGGGCAACTGCACTCCTGTGTATAATCACACATGACCACACACATACACATAATTCAAAAATAGAAATGCAGGGCTGGAAAGACGGCTCAGAGGTTAAGAGCACTGGCTGCTCTTCCAGAGGTTCCCCCAGTTCAATTCCCAGCAACCACATGGTGGCTAACAACCATCTGTAATGGGATCTGGTGCCCTCTTCTGGCCTGCAGGCACACATGCAGTCAAAACACCATACATTATAAATCGTTAAGCAAATTGTTAAATAAATAAATAAATAAAAATACACCCAGGCTTGGTTGCACACACCTTCAATCTCAGCATTCGGGAAGCAGAGGCAAGTGGATTTTCTTCTGAGTTAAAGAGTCCAGCCTGGTCTACATAGAAAGTTCTGGACCTACAAAGAGAGACCCAGTCTCAAAAAAAAGTCAATTTGAGTACTTAATGTTCTTCTCCCTCATGCTAAGGACCAATAAACTTTCATGTTTTAAACCTCTAAATCTCCCCAGCAGGACTGAGCAATGTTCAATTAAATTACCTTACAACCTAGAAACACCAAGAGGGAACTTGGAGAACCATGATTCTGGGCCAGGAAGCAACCAGGGGCACCAACAAGTAAGAAAAGAACTATTGCTCCCATCCCCACTTAACAGACAAAAGAAACTGAGGTTTAAAAGCTTCCAAGCCAGGGACAGGTAAGATGGCTCAGCCAATAAAGGTGCTTGCCACAGGCCAGATGACCAAATAAGGATTCTCAAGACCCACACGGTGGAAGCAGAGAACTTTAAAGATGTCCTAAAGCTGTCTTCTGACTTTCGTACGTACATGTGCACATAGGTGCGCGCACACACACACGTAATACAGTCAACAAATAAACATAATACAAAATATCTAAAAGTTAGTCACTGGGACTGGGAAGAGATGGCGATAAAGAACTTCCTGTGCAACTATAAGGACCTGGGTTCCAGTATAACCCTAGGACAAGCCCAAGAACGCTTGAAACCCGATGCTGGGGAAGTGGAGCACGAAGATCGAAGAGGCCCACTGGCCAGCCAGCTTGGCCTCATCTTCAAACTTCGGAGGAATAAGAAAACTTGTCTCAAAATACAAAGGTGGACGACTCCTTAAGTTGAATACCTGAGGTTGACTTCTGGACTCCATACTCACACACATCAAGTGAAGTCACCGACCTAATCTCATCCTGCTGGAAAGAGGGAGCGCCCCAACTTGGACCCAAAGTTCTCTGGACTCCACAACCCCGAGACCAGAGACCAGGGAGGAAACGAGAGGAAGGCAAAAGAACCGCGTGCATCTTGACTTCTCTTTTTTCAGTACGGTGTACGCAACGTAGGTACCAAGGAGGAGCCGGGGGAGAGCTCCTTGGTGGAGGGGCTCATCCCAGTCCCGGAGACCCTAGGCTCCCAAGCTGAACCAAAGGTTCCAACCAAGAGGTTCCCCACCCCCACCCCAAACACACAGTAGGCGATCAGGTTGCTAAAGCAATAGCTCAGACCCCATCACTCCCTGGAAAAGAGAACTCGGCCCAGTTATCTCCGAGGCAAGAGGTAGAAGAAGGCAGAAGGCCCATGGGGCCGGGCCGCGCGGGGACCCGGACGTCCCCAGTGCCTGGCTCATAGTGGTCGACCATTGAGACGCGGCGGGTAGCGCGCGGGCGTCACGCGCACCCGGGGGCCGCGCTCGGTCCGGGCTGCAGCAGGCCGCGACTGTCCCCAGCTCGGATCGCCCCCCCCACCCCCAACGGTCTCCAGGCCCGGCAAGGTGACCGCGGGCGCGCCGCCCACCTTCTGAGCCGCGCGCACGTTGTCCTCTCCGAAGAGGCTGCTCACGCTCTGCGAGAAGCTGCTCGTCGCGCGCCGGTGGCTGTTCTTGTCCGCAGCCCCGCGGCCCCGAGCCCCCTGCGCTCCAGGAGCCACCAGCGCCAGCAGCAGCAGCGCCAGAAGCAGAACCGGCAGCAGCACCCGCAACCCGGCCCGGACCCGGGTCCGGGGCTCCTGGGACGCGCGCGCGCCCATGTTCGGCCAGGGGAGGAGGGTCGCGGGGCTGAAAGGGGGAGAGGGCGGAGCACACGGCCAGAGAGGGCTCCGGGGCCGCACCGCGTGGGCGCGCCGTCGCCCCGCCCCGCCTTGCAGCCCCGCCCCGCCCCGCGCACGAAGCCCCGCCTCCCACCCGCAGCCCCTAGGGGACGCCTCCCCTGTACCCTTGAAGCTGATAGTATCAACTCTGCTGCACACCGCAGAGCCTGCGGGGCTTGCACAGGATCACTCCTGATCGGGGCCGGATCCTTGCAAGCGTTTGAAAACACTGAAGGACAGGTGTGTCACCTCCCCACACCCCAAAAGCAGGCGGCGCGGAGCACGCGTTCTTTCGTTCTCAGGCCCCTCCTGAGAACAGATGGCATTTCCGAGCCATAAAGTGGTTGGAGAGGAGAAGCTAGTGATGGGACAGGGGAGGCGAGCTGATGTGAGAGGAGGGGGCCAGAGCAATGATTTAGCATCGAGCAGTCCCATATAAAGGATTTGATGGGATCAGGGGGTTTTCCGCAGGACTCATCAAAAGAGATTGGGAGGGGGGAGGGTGTCTAGAGTTGTTCCCGCCAGTCAGTTCTGGTGTCAGGAAGTACCGGCACCACGCCACTTACAAGGACTTAAAGGAGCAAAGCCCTAGAGCCCCAATTTACAGGTGTGTAGGGATGAGAGGAACTCACAATCCAAAATTCAGGGCTCCCTACAGGAAAAACTACTGAGCTTCTTGTATATGACCCTCCATGGCAGTCAAGAAGACCAGAGGACTATGAACTTGAAAAATTTAAGAGCCTCATTAACCGTATTCAGGGCATCTTGGTGCATTCCTGTCCAACCCTAGAGAGGCTGAGGGAGGAAGTTATACCCTGAGTCCCAGTACAACCTTCCCTAAATAGTGGGGCCCTGTTTCAAATAAAAAGAGGAAGAGGAGGCAGAGGTAGGTGGATCTCTGTGATGTCTAGGCCAGCCTGGTCTACTGAGTGAGTTCCAGAACAGCCAAGACTACACAGAGAAATCTTGTCTGGAAAAAAAATTGATTAATTTAATTAATCAGTTAATTTACTGAGATACATTTGAGGGGTTGGGGGCAGACAGGGTGAGAACAGAAATCATGTAACATTTTAATTCAAAATGATGGTAATATAAAGCTAAGTGGGGGGGGGGGGGCTGGAGAGATGGTTCAGCAGTTAAGAGCACTGACTGCTCTTCCGGAGGCCCTGAGTTCAAATCCCAGCCAACCACATGGTGGCTCATAACCACCCTTAAAGAGGCCCTCACTAAGCTAAGTGATGGTTCAGGTCTGTTATTCCAACTACAAATAGCTGAGGTTCTGACTCGGCTACAGTCTGACAACCTGATTTCTATCACTGGGATACTACTCTTTTGACTTTCGCATGCACACAACAACTTAGTTTTTTGTTTGGGTTATTAGTTGTTTGTTGTTTTGTTGTTTTTGTTTTTGTTTTGTTTTTTGAGACAGGGTTTCTCTGTGTTAGCTCTGGCTATCCCAGAACAAACTCTATAGACCAGATTGGCCTTAGAACTACAGAGATGCGCCTGCCTCTGCCTCCCAAATGCTGGGATTAAAGGCGTGCACCATTACTGCCTGGCTCACAGTAATAATTCTTTTTTGAAGTTGTTGTTTTGTTTTGTTTTGTTTTGTTTTGTTTTGTTTTTCCAGACAGGGTTTCTCTGTATAGCCCTGGCTGTCCTGGAACTCACTCTGTAGACCAGGCTGTCCTCAAACTCAGAAATCCACCTGCCTCTGCCTCCCAGGTGCTGGGATTAAAGGCGTACACCACCACCGCCCGGCTCTACAGTAATAATTCTTTTTTTTAATGATTTATTTATTTATTTTATGTATATGAGTACACTGTAGCTGTCTTCAGGCACACCAGAAGAAGGCATTGGATCCCATTACAGATGGTTGTGAGCCACCATGTGGTTGCTGGGAATTGAACTCAGGACCTCTGGAAGAGCAGTCAGTGCTCTAAACCTCTGAGCCATTTCTACAGCTCCCTTCAGTAATAATTCTTAAGGGAAAGTTTTTAAGGAACTGGAGAGGGGCTGGAGATCCAGGTTTAGTTCCCAGCACCCAGCCATTTGTTAGCTCTAGCTCTACAGGAACTGACAGCCTCTTCTGCCCTCTGTGGACAATCAGGCACACGTGTGGTGCATGTACACGTACACGGGCAAACCATTCATAAAAATGAATAAACTTCATTTGAAATGGGCCAGAGACATAGCCCACCTGCAGGACACTTACTTGCCTAGGGCATGGAAGGCCCTATGTCCAAGCTCCAGAACCATAAAAATTTAATAAATATATAAATGTCTAGGAGATAGCACCCTGGCACATACAGTTGTTCAGGGAGAAGTTTCCTATCTAGGGCTTGCCTAGAAATCTCCTGATGGAGTTGATCACAGCCCAGCTCCTCTGCTAACAAACCCTTGAGAGACTTGTACTACCTATAGGATGAGCTTTATCTGGACAGCGAGACAACCTTCACCCCAATGTTCTTCTCTTTGGCCTCGCAGAGCTCACCTTTCACCCAATTCAGCCTGGCCCTTTTTCAGTCTTATCTCATGGGCCTCTTGTGCCCAGGAGTTAGATCAGGTCACTTTTCTCCTGTGTCCTTTAGAACCTCAATTTATTTCCTAGACTCCAGGACATAACCTTCAGAGGATAAATTTTCCACTTTCCTTCTATATCCTATATCAAACAAACTGAGTCTTGTTGAACAAGAGTGTGACAACCAGGAAGAATAAACCTTCATCCTGTCCAAAGAGAGAATATTGGAGCCAGGCACTTGTGGCCAACTCTGTTAGTGACCAATCCCAGCACTTGGGAGGCAGAGCCACACAGATCTCTGTAAGTTCCAGGCCAACCACGTCTACACAGAGTTCCAGGATAGCTAAGGTTACACAAAGAAAACCTGTCTCATGAGACAAATATAGAGAACATGGGGCAAGGGCCTAGGGCAGCAGGGAGAATGCACTGACCAACTGCAAAGGCTCGGGGCCCATCCCCAACACCACGAAAGAGAGAAATCAAAGCTGAGGTCTCTCCCTATGTGAGATCTTTTACTGTGCAAGCATGAGAACCTGAGTTCAACTCTGCAACATCCACACAAAAAGAAAATTGGAAGTTACTTTCAAACTGCATTCTAGAAGTTTCAATATCGAGAGCTTGATTTACTCCTTCATGCGTTGTCTTTTTGTATATTTTTACTGATATTTTTATGTGTCAAACCTTTGTTTTTTTTCCGAGACAGGGTTTTTCTGTGTAGCCCTGGCTGTCCTGGAACTCACTTTGTTAGACTAGGCTGGCCTTCGAAGTCAGAAATCTGCCTGCCTCTGCCTCTGCCTCCCAAGTGCTGGGATTAAAGGCGTGTGCCACCATCGCCCAGCTTTTTTTTTTTTTTTTTCCTTTTGAGACATGGTCTCACGTTATAGCTACATCAGGCCTGAACTCAAGAGATTCACCTGCTTTTGTCTCGGAAGTTCTGAGACTGAAGGCATGTGCCACCACGTGAAAGGACCTAACAACAGCATACATGATACAGGCAGGCAGATCTCTAGGAGTAGCAGACCAACCTGTTCCCAAAATGACCAAAGTATTTTAAAGGGCGATATTAACACAATTAAACAGGGTCTCAGTATGTAGCCCTGGCTGCCCTGAAATTGATTATGTAGACAGGCTGACCTCAGACTCACAGAGACCGTCTGTCTGCTTCCATATCCCCCTCCATATGCATCACCATGCCCAGCAAGATTTTTAGAATTATGTTTATATCTGTGAGTGGGTACGTATACTCAATTGCAGACACCCTCAGAGGCCACAGGCACTGGATGCCCTGGAACTAGAGTTTCAGGTAGCTGGGATCAACCCAATGCAGGCACTGGGAACTGAACTCTAGCCCTCTGCAAGAGCAGAGTGGGTTCTTCAGTGCTAAACCACCTCTCCTGACCACTTTTCTGTTCACTCTTATGAAATACATCCATGGCAATGTGTGTGCCCTTTTCTTATCATCATGGCAATGTGTGTCTGGGATGTTCTCCGCATCTTCTGGAGTTTTATTCCTATATACTATTTTATTACATCTATGTTTGTAGGAGGAGTGGGTGCCATGATTTGTATGTGCCACAGTGGAGGAGTTAGGTTTGTTTGTTTTTGTTTTTTGTTTTTTGTTTTTTGTTTTTCAAGACAGGGTTTCTCTGTATAGCCCTGGCTGTCCTGGAACTCACTCTGTAGACCAGACTGGCCTTGAACTCAGAAATCCGCCTGCCCCTGCCTCCCAAGTGCTGAGATTAAAGGCGTGAGCCACAACTGACCAGCGAAGAATTAATTTTAAAGAGTCAGTTCTCTCCATCCACCATGGGTTCTGGGGATTGAACTCAGGTCATCAGGCTTTGTAGAAAGTCCCTTTATTTGCTAAACAGTGCACAACTTTGATCTCAGCATCTGGGAAGCAGAGGCAGGTAGATCTCTGTGAGTTTGAGGCCAGTCTGGTTTACAGAGTGAGTTCCAGGATAGTCAGGACTAAGAGATAGCCCATCTAAAAATTATTATCATTATTATTTGTGTGTCTGTGTCTGTGTATCTGTGTCTGTGTTATGTGTGTGTATGTCTGTGTATGTCTGTGTGTGTGTCTGTGTGTATGTCTCTGTGTGTCTGTTTGTGTGTCTATGTATGTCTGTGTGTGTTTGTGTGTCCGTGTGTATATCTCTATGTGTCTGTGTATGTGTGTCTGTGTCTCTCTGTGTGTGTGTGTCTGTGTGTGTGTCTGTGTGTGTGTCTGTGTGTGTGTGTGTGTGTGTGTGTGTGTGTGTGTGTAGGAGCCATGATCAGACCCCTGGTTTAGGAGTCAATTGTCATTACCTGCTCTAAGCCATCTCACTGGACTCTATAATTTTTTTCTCAAAGACAGGGTTTTGTTATGTAACCCAAACTTGTTCTCCCCCACTTTTTTTTTTACCTTCTTTTTTCTCTTCCTTCCTTTTTGAGATAGGGTTTCAGGTAAGCCATGCTGCCCTTTAGAGACAAGGCCACCTTTGAACTTCTTATCTTTCTGTTTCTACCTTCCAAGATCTGGAATTTCAGTGTGCCACCACACCTCCCTCAGATTAATTCTTAAACAGAAGAAAATGTAGTACAATATAACTATTCTACTTGCAAGGTAATTACAGGGTTCAGAAATGCTTCCGAGTGCGCCTCAGATCAAGTGACAGTGAGGCTTTAAACCACTTAAGAAGATGTCTTCTTTTTACATTTTCTGTTCCTGCCATGGAAATATTTTACACTTCTTCCTGTGGAACTAATCCACCAGACCTGTGGAGATATCAGAAAACACGGATTCACAAAACGAGGAGAGAGGAGACGTTTGTATTAGGGGCAGAGTTATAGTTTATACGTTTAGTCAAATTAATACTAAAGATTTATCTCATTTTTATTTATGTGTGAGTGCTTTGCCTGTATACCATGGTGATTTACTATGTGCACCGTATGTGTATCTAGTGCTCTCAAAGGTCAGAAGAAGGTACTGAAGTTAGGAAGAGCTGTGAGCCACTATGTGGGAGCTAGAAACTGAAACTGGGTCCTCTGCAAGAGCAGCAAGTGCTCTTAACTACTAAGCCATCTCTCCAGCCCCTTATTATTTATTATTATTCTTGCTTTGTTTTGGTGCAGCAAACTTTATTGATGGTATTCAAGAGAGTAGGAAGGGCTCCCTAAGCCCCTCCTGCTATTATGGGGGTCTGGGGTGGAAATTGTGAGGGAGATGCTCAGTGTTGGGGGCTGAGTTGGGACAGGGATTCATCAGCACCTGAGGGCCTCTCTCTTGCTCTCAGTGTCCTTGCTGGGGTGGGTAGTCCAGGGTTTCTTACTCCTTGGAGGCCATGTAGGCCATGAGGTCCACCACCCTGTTGCTGTAGCCATATTCATTGTCATACCAGGAAATGAGCTTTACAAAATTGTCATTGATGGGAGCAGGGCAGAGGGAGGCCATCAAGCCACAGCTTTTCAGAGGGGCCATCCACAGTCTTCTGAGTGGCAGTAATGGCATTAGACTGTGGTCATGAGCCCTTCCACGATGCCAAATTTGTCATGGATGACCTTGGCCAGGGGGGGCTAAGCAGTTGGTGGTGCAGAATGCATTGCTGACAATCTTGAGTGAGTTGTCATATTTTTCATGGTTCACAAACATGGGGGCATCGGCAGATGGGGCAGAGATGATGATCCTTTGACCCCACCCTTCAAGTGGGCCCCAACCTTCTCCATGGTGGTGAAGACGCCAGTAGACTCCACGACATACTCAGCACCGGCCTCACCCCATTTGATGTTAGCGGGGTCTCGCTCCTGGGAGATGGTGATGGGCTTCCCGTTGATGACAAGCTTCCCATTCTTGGCCTTGACTGTGCCATTGAATTTGCCGTGGGTGGAGTCATACTGGAACATGTAGACCGTGTAGTTGAGGTCAATGAAGGGGTCGTTGATGGCAACAATCTTTACTTTGCCAAGTGCAGCACAGAAGGCAGCCCTGGTAACCAGGTGCCCAATATGGCCAAATCCGTTCACACCAAATCTTCAGCACATATCAAACTTTCAGCATTTTGTCTATGGGACAAGACTGGCACTGCACAAGAAGATGCCAGCTCTTTCTGGAACGGAGGAGAAGAGAGCTATGTTTGCTTTTTGTTGACAGGGTTTCTCTTGTGTATCCCTGGAACTTGCTCTGTAAACCAGGCTGGCTTTGAACTCAGAGATCCACCTGCCTCTGCCTCCTGAATGCTGGAATTAAAGGTGTCTATCCCCTATTTTGGGGATATGGCTATGGCTGATCTGGAAATGTACATACCAGGCTGGTCACAAACTCACAGAAATCTACTTACCTCTATCCTCTGCCTTCTGAGTGCTGGATGGGTTTAAGGGCTCCCACACCTGGTGATTTATTGTATTTTTACGTGTGTGTGTATATGTGTGTGTGTGTGTGTGTGTGTGTGTGTGTGTGTGTGTGTGTGTACGCGCGCGCGCGTGTCTGTGTATTTTTTAACGTGTGTATTTTAGACACATTAGCGCAGTTCCCATGGAGGCCAGAAGATGGCGTCGCATCACCTGGAACGGTTGTGTCACTGCTTTTTTTGTTTTGTTTTGTTTTGTTTTTCGAGACAGGGTTTCTCTGTATATCCCTGGCTGTCCTAGAACTCACTCTGTAGAGCAGGCTGGCCCAGAAACCCGCCTGCCTCTGCCTCCCAAGTGCTGGTATTAAAGAATGCCATTGCTCTAAACGGCTGAGCCATCTCTTCAATTAACAATTAATATTGTTATACAGTTCAAATGTCTCAGATCATATCTGGCAGGACAGTTTGGTCTTAAAACTCAGACTCCTCAGGCACGTCTAGGCCCGGCCCCCTTATTTACATAAGGACCGCCCACAGACAGAGTACGCCGGCCTTTTCCGCTACGACCTCCCTTTCCGGCGCGTCGGGCCTCCAGTTCCGCCCCTCAACTGCTGAGGCGCGGCTCTTGCGCATGCGCAACCCGGAAGTCTCCTAGCCAGGTTCGGTTTCCCTGGGAGCTGGGCTGAGGGAGCCACGCGCGTGGCGCGAGGGAGCCATGGGGAAGCTGCGACGCCGCTACAACGTGAAGGGGCGGCTGCAGGCCGATCCCCGGCCCGCCAAGGGCCCTGAAGCGCCTCCCGTACGGCTGGAACTGGAGGGTGAGAAGCCGGGGACCGGGAGGGTCGCTGGAGTGGGAGCCGGGTTCCACATGACCCGCACAGGGGGCGTGACAGCCGCTCTACCGCGATATGGGGGTACTGCCCGCAGTATGGCGCGCAGATTAGTTCTTTGCATCCACTCCCAGGCCTGTCGGAATCATCTCCTTCCCAGAGACCCGTAAATGTGTGTTTCAGACCAGGCCGGTTAGCGGAGCGCCAGGCTGAGTGTTCGGGTGCTGGGGTGTCTGTGATCACCGGGGACACTGTTTTGGTCTCTGGGAATAGTGACAGCAGAATCGGAGATGGAAAACCCTGTCAACTCCAGGCATGCCTGCATACCCGGAGCCGACAAGCACAGAGAAACGATAAAATGTGTAGTAAATGGCAGTCACTCGGGTAGGTGCTAGAGGGATAGAGCAGAAGATGGGAGAGAGCGGTGTACTGGGGAAAGTAACATGGATAGTAAAATGTCAAAACCTTCTGGAGACCTGGGTGGGGAAACCCAAGGACTAGGGGACATCGGAGTTTGCGAGTTGTATAGATGATTGGGACAATATGGTAGTTCATTCCTGTAACCCCAGCTTAGGAGTTTGGGGTGGGAGGATCCCTACAGGTGTGAGGTCAGCCTGGGTTACATAGTGAGACCTTGTCTTAACAGACAAACAAACAAACAAACAAAAAAGGCTGTGTATATGAGAGAGACAGATAACACTTGTAAACCTAGCTCTAGGGAGTGATACTCATCTGAGGGCACCTGGACCATGTAGCATGTACCAGGCCAGCTTGGTGCTGGCTACAAAGCAGGACATTGCCTCGATCCCCAACTTCTAAAAGAGGAAGTGAAGAGCTATGGAAGACTTAGCAGAAGAGGGACAGGGTGAAAGGTAACGTGTCACCATGGCATATTGGTTGTGCCATTAAGAAAAGCATTACAGGTTGAAGGATGATGGGGAGGGAGGTTGGGGTTGATGCTGGAACGAGTGTTTGGATTCTGATGTATTCCGAAGGAGAGCTGGCTGGAGCTGCTGACTGCTGCTTTGCGCCTAAGCACAAAGGTGATGAGCACGGGCATTGGTCAGGTTGTGGGAGAAGGCAAATGTGGGGTATGAGTACTTGAGGCTCTGCAGACGTTCAAAGGAAAACTGAAAGCTATTGACTCAGCTCTCAAGACAGGCAAGTTCAGGGGAAACACTTTTGTAGATAGATGGCACTTAGGTAAGTCTGATGAATAGAGTTTTGGCTCCCTGAGAAGAGAGAGTCCAGCCCTGAAGGAGAGGGGAGTAGAGGAGAGCAGGGAGGAGGGTGCTGACCCAGAACTTGTGAAAAGGACTCACCTTTTTGGTTGGAATAGCAGAAGGCATGGTCAGGATCAGGCATGGACAGGATCAGGATGGTTCAGGAGGGGGGAAGAGCTAAAGCGATCCAGTAGAATAAAGTATGTTGGGCTGGTGAGATGGCTCAGTGTGTAAGAGCACCAGACTGCTCTTCCGAAGGTCAGGAGTTCAAATCCCAGCAACCACATGGTGGCTCACAACCATCTGTAACAAGATCTGACTCCCTCTTCTGGAGTGTCTGAAGACAGCTACAGTGTACTTACATATAATAAATAAATAAGTCTTTAAAAAAAAAAAAAGAATAAAGTATGTCTTCCTGGCTCCTAAGACTTGGGTTCGGGGCATGTCACTTCACTTACCTCTACCTCGGTTTTCATATCTATAAAATGGGACTTACTTTTCCTCAGTGGAATCATAACACCTTCTGGCACAGCCCACAGCTCAGTAGCCTAGTTCTGAGCACTCCATCCCAGGCTGGCCTGTGTAGTCAGGGGTGACTGAACTTCTGGTCCTCTCCCTCAAATGATTCCTTCCCCAACTGCCATACTTGGTTTTATGTGGTGCTGGGGTTGGAACCCAGGGCTCTCAGCATGGTAGCCAGGTTCCCTCCCACCTGAGCTACATCCCCAGCCCCACCCCCAGCCCCTCAAGAATGTGATAGCTTGGTAATGCTAACAGTTGCAGCACACAGACCCTTGTGCAGCACTCAGAGATTGGTAGGTGACCTTGGCCACCTGCAGGAGGTGGTGACCTCATTTGATATTTGTCATGAGTAAGCATGGAGGACGCCCTGTGACTTTTTGCCCCCTAGTGAGACTCTGTTCGTCTTTTCAGGCAAGGATGTGTTGAAAGGAGTTGATGAAAGCAATGTTCTGGTGCTGCCTGGGAAGAGAAAGAAGAAGACCAAGGCGCCGCCCCCATCCAAGAAAGAGAGGAAGCCCCTGACAAAGAAGGAGAGGAAGGTGCTACAGAAGGTCTTAGAACAGAAGGAGAAGAAGAGCCAGGTACACCTCACTGTGGCTGGTCTGCACCAGCTCTCCAGATCAGGGGGCTGGAGGGGAGTTTGTCCCTCCTTGTTATCTCTGCAGCAAGATTGTCTACTAGAACTTCCTGAAAGGAGGGAAGTGTTTTGTGTCTATCCAGAGACACAGTAGCCACTAGCTACAGGTGGCATCATTGGGAGCCTCTGGGTGTGCTGGCCTGATTTCAAAATTAGGTACATAAAGAGATGTGTACGTAAAGCATAAAGGTATGCGTCAAAATCAACGAAACCAAAACTGCCGTGGATCTCAAGGGATGAAAGAAATCACATGGCCATGTGGGTAGCCTAGGGACTGGCCAAAATGAGAAGTCACATCTGTCCTCAGGACAGCAGTGGATATCATGCTTTATTCAGTCTGGTTGCTGTGCATTGGGACAGCCAGTGGTTATAGCACACGATGCTACAGAGCTGTGGCTCATGATGCTGGGTTCTGTTAATGGCAAAGAAAGAGCTAACCTATGTGCTCAGAACACCTCATAGCTGTTGGGTGACATCTTGCCCTATAATTTAAAGTCAGTATTAACTAGGCTAAGATCCCCCAAAAGCCTGGCCTCCCCAGGAGAAGGCCTGGGACCTGGTCAGTGGTCAGTAGCTGCCTGGTAGCCAGTGCTCTCATACCTTTCCCAGCGTGCCGAACTGCTGCAGAAACTGAGTGAAGTCCAAGTATCGGAGGCCGAGATGAGTCTCTTCTACACCACAGCCAAGCTCGGCACTGGGGACCGCATGTATCATATCAAAGAGTGAGTCACGGAGCCTGAGAGGGCTTATATCTCATGTTTTCTTGCAAGGGGAGGGGCGGGAAGTGGGGGGTTATCCATCCTGAATGCACCTCTAGTAGTGCACCTGACTGGCAGCTGATATGTCACAAGTAGGTCAGTTCCTCATCAGCCATGACCTTGATTTTGCACCACAAAGGCCCCACTCGCCATGAAACCACCTCTTGATGTTCTGTGTGACATCAGGACTTCAGTGGCTTCACATTGAAAACCCACTTCCCCCTACTGGAACTGTGAGGCCACCCCAGGGTGGCATTCCTGCAAGGCATCACACCCCAGACCAGCCACAAGCACTCGCACACACATGCACATGCAGACACACACACACATACACACACACATAGCTTCCCTGTTCAGGGCACTGATGTTGAGTGAGTGTGCCCTGCCCCAGCCTCACTGGACCTGAGGTAGAACAAGGAGCAAAATGTTTATTTCCCTTTGGAAGGCACTGGTGTTTGTTAGCCAAATATTTATGTATCTGCACCCAGAAAATGAACCCAAAGGTAAGGCAGAGACAAGGGGCCATCTAGGAAAGGGACTGAACCCAGTGACACACAGTCTCCCGGGTAGGTGACTTTGAGCAGACACTTGAGTGTGATGATCTGCAAGAAGTGTGTCTCAGAGTAGGAACAGCCAGTGCAAAGGTCCTGAGGTAGACGTGGTATGGGCTCTAGCGAGAGGCCCCCATACCTATATCAGATGTCCTAAAGTCCCTGCTTCAAGTCTCTGCTCTCCCAGGAGGAAGTCTGGCCAGCCTGCTGCCCGGGGCCAGGAGAAGGTCAGTAGCCTCAGCGGGGCCCACCGGAAGCGCCACAGGTCATCATCAACAGAGGAAGACTCTGAGTCTTCAGAAGATTCAGAGCCTGAGGAAGCCACAGCTGACCAACCTAGGACCAGCACAGGGACAGAGCCAGTGCATCCGCCACCAGCTCCTTCTGGGATCAACAGCCCTGCACCCACCCCGCAGCCCCCTCCATCTGGGATCTCTGCACCTCCAAAAACACCAGCCTCTGCCCCGCCTCCACCCGTGGCCAAGCCTGCTGTATTCATCCCCGTGAACCGCACCCCTGAAATGCAGGTTCGTTCTTCTCTTCGGGTGGTTAAAGAGACAGGTTAGTGGGACCTCTTGATGGAAAGAAGCCACAGTGTCCACTTCTAGGAGTGGGGACATGGTTGTATATGTATGGGTGTTCTGCATGCCTGTATATATGCACACCACACGCATCCCTGCAGAGGTCAGATGAAGGCATTGGGTCCATTGGACTTGGACTTTAGGTGATTGTAAGCTGCCATGTGGCTGCTGGAAATTAAACCCAGGTCCTCTGCAAGAGCAGCCAGTGCTCTTAACTGCCAGGCTCTCTCTGTGGCTCCTGGCTATGCACTGCAGACTGTGTGCATGCCTCTGTGGGCGGGGCACCTCCTCACCTGCTCTCTGCAGCCTGTCTCTCCAGTACCAACTTCTTCTTCCACAGGAGGAGCGGCTCAAGCTCCCGATCCTCGCCGAGGAGCAAGCCATCATGGAGGCGGTGGCTGAGCACCCCATTGTCATTGTGTGTGGCGAGACTGGCAGTGGGAAGACTACACAGGTGCCCCAGTTTCTCTACGAAGCAGGCTACAGCAGGTGGGGCTGGGCCGGGGGTGTCCCTCTACTCCCTGGGGACAGTGGCCACTTAGGTTCCAAGAGCCATTAAGGGCCTGAGCTCCAGCAGACCTAGTCCTGGCTCTGCTTTGTGTGCTGTGTGACTTCAGACACATTTCCAGCCTCTCTTGGCGTATTGTAACTCATGGGGATGACACTAAGCTCAGTGGTCCCATGGGTTCAGTGACAAAAGCGTCAAGTGCCAGGCACATGGAGTAACGTGCTTCCTAGCATGGCCATGTCACACTGCACTCATTGTGACCTTCTGTATCCCAACCCCCACCTCGTTCCCCGTGAAGTGAATTCAGTTGGCAGAAGAGTTGCCGAGGCGATGCAGAACTCTAGTGTCCTCTTCACCTGGGGCCCCTGCTCTGTCAGCATTTCTAGGTGGTACTTGTCCCTGTTGTCTGAGCTCAGGCTTTCCCTGGACTTAACCAGTCTATTCAGGAATGATATGCAGCTCAGAAACCCCCCTCTCCCCCCTAGGAGAATTTTCCTCATTCTGATAGCATCTCTTGGAGATGGGTCCCAGCTGTGTACTGAGTTCTGCTAGGTCACCATCAGTGCTGTGCAGTGTGGGCTGCCCCCTGGCTGACTTGTGGCTATGCTGTACTGACACCAGGCAGGCGATGTTTGTACCCTGTTTTCTGGGTCTCGCCTTCAGTGACTAGTGACGTTGAAGTGTATGTTGATGGCTCCGGGACAGACAGTCATGGGTAATGTGTCTTCTTCCCCAGTGAGGACAGCATCATCGGTGTCACAGAACCCCGCCGAGTGGCCGCAGTAGCCATGTCCCAGCGGGTGGCCAAGGAGATGAACCTGTCACATCGGTGAGGCCCTGATTCCTGGGGATATAGGGGACTTTGCAGGCTTGCTGGGAGGAGGGTGCAGGTGGGAGTCGTTTTGCCTCACTCCCAGGGATGGTCCAGCAGAGACCTCTCAACCTGCTGAGGCAGGGGTTTCCGGGCAGGGAAGGAGCCATCCAGGCAGGCACCCAGTGCTTGCTGATGGATACTGCCTGTGTAGGAGCGAGGCTAGAAGCAAGTGACAGCCTGCTAGTCAGCCAGTGGTGTAAGGCCGTGTAAACACAGAATTCAGTCCTGAAACCCTCTGCCCTGGTTACATTTCTTTACACAATGGCACTGGGAATGGAAGTTGGGGCCTTGTGTGTGCTAGGCAGCCACTCTGCTACCAAGTTCCTCCTCGCCAGCCTTACATTTTTAACTTTTTTACTGTAAAATGTTTATATGTCCAATATTAAATTGAGAGCATAATGAGCCTCAGGTACCTGAGGGTGTCAGTAGCTGCTGCCTGTGTCCAGCCTGCAGCGTCTCTACCGTATTGTCAGTATATGGCTCTGGATGTAAAGTTCTGCTTGTCTCCCAGTGAGCTTAACCATGCTCTGTTCAAACCTACAATGTGCCTGGTGATGCGGTTCCTTAATCTGGAGCTTCCCCCTGTCCTCAGCCCCAGGGACTAGAGCTTGGGACAAGCATGGCTGGGAGGGTCCTCCTCTGTCTCCCTTGAGGGGACCATGCAACCAGAGTCCCAGCCGGCTGTAGCTCTGGAGACGTCACTAACCCTGAGATGAACCCCCCCCCCCCCGCCCCCCAGGGTTGTCTCCTACCAGATCCGCTACGAAGGGAATGTGACAGAAGAAACCAGGATCAAGTTCATGACGGACGGTGTGCTGCTCAAAGAGATCCAGAAGGTCAGTCGCCTGCCCGGGCCTCGTACAGGACATGGAGGGGTGGAGAGTAGAATGTCTCCTTGGTTGTGATCACCAGTGTGCTCGCCACGTGTGGTGTTGAGCGTGTCCGTTCTTGGAATCTCAGTTGCTTGATCAGACAGTGATGGAGGGCACAGGGTCAGTGTGAGCTGAGAGGCCATGGGGTGAGTAAGCAAGAGGGACTGGGGATGTGACTCAGGTGGTAGGGAGCTCTCCTAGCATTCCTGAAGCCCTGGGTTCTAGCCCTAGCACCACACACAAACCAAAACAGAACAAAACAAAAGATCTGCTTGTCACCCAAGCACTTAGGAGGTGGGGTCAGGAGAATAAGAGGTTTGAGGTTCTAGGTCACATAGTTCAAAGCTAACCTGGGATAAATGAGAGACTGCCAAAAGAAAGTAAGGGAGAGCAGACAGCTTTTTTTTCTTTTTCTTTTAAAGGAAAGAATAAAGAGAGCTTGCAACATTCAATAGCAGCCTGGCTCCTGGCTATTCACAATAGCTTCAGGCAGTCAGGATGCCCCGCTGCTTCTCCCATGGGCCTCTAGGGGCTGCTGAGGGAGTGGAAGCAGTCTGGGGATTGGTCATGTGGTTCAGTGCCTGTGGTTGTGGGGTCTTGGTGGCACTCTGGTATAACTCTCCCCCCCACAGGACTTCCTGCTGCTGAAATACAAGGTGGTGATCATTGACGAAGCCCATGAGCGGAGCGTCTACACAGACATCCTTCTAGGGCTCCTGTCCCGCATTGTGGCTCTCCGGGCCAAGGTGTGTGGGTGTGGGAAGTGTGCAGGGAGGGCAGACTAAAGTCACCTTGTCAGGGGTAGCAGAGGACACAGCTTCACTGGGCGTGAGTCATTGCCAGGGCCAGGCTCTAGCATTCCCTTCTGTCCCTGTTGACTCACAGGCCCTTGGTCCAGTGTCATGCATAGTGAGTGATCTCTCCCCATCCAAGAGGCTCAGGCGGAAAGCTAAAAGTGGGCAGGCCTTGCTGGAGCCAGCTAAAGGGTACCCTCCCTCCGCGTCAGGCTCTGCAGGTTCATAGACTGCTGGGTTGAGCTCGCTACTCCCCAGGCCTGCCCTACTTTCCAGCTCTGTGCTCAGACAGTGGATGCAAGGGGCCAGCTCTGAGGGCATACTGTCTGAAGGGGCCTTGATAAGCAGCCCTGTTTCTGTCCCTCAACAGGCAGCTCAGTGGAGAGGTGGGCGTTCTGGGGGTGCCACGTGCCCAGCCACATTGAAGGTAGTAGGGATGGACAATGACCAGGAAAGGGTGGTATGCCAGTCCTCCCTCCTGGAGCCACCCTTGGTCAAGGTGGCAGGCAGTAGGCCAATTCAGGATTGTGGGCTGGAGGCCGTCAGCTGAGCCCTCCCCTGTCTCAGCGCTGATCGCATCTTTCACTTGGCTGTCTCATGAAGGTGGAGCCCTGCCATGGTTCCTTTAGCTGACTTCATGGTCAGGGCTCTGGCCTGTGTCACCTGCAGAACCCAAGCAGAAAGGCTCCCTGTGGCTGGGTTTCATTTCCCCCGGGGGCAGCCTGAGGAATGCTTTTGCTGGTTATATGTAACCACAGAGCTGAGCGGTGTATATCTCCATGCACACTGTCTCCATGCTGAGCCTGAGTCACCAGACTGTCTTCCACAGAGGCACCTGCCCCTCAAGCTGCTCATCATGTCGGCCACACTGCGGGTGGAGGACTTCACCCAGAACCAGCGGCTCTTCACCACCCCTCCCCCGGTCATCAAGGTAGGTTTTGAGTAAGCCCACTACCAGCTTCAACCTAACTTTGACATGTGAGAACTGGTGGTGTTAAGGTTTAGGTCAGAAGTCAGAGAGACTTCTGTGCTGTGGCAGTCCCATATCTTTGTGGACCTGTTACAGGTTGAGTCGAGGCAGTTCCCTGTGACTGTACATTTCAACAAGCGGACCCCATTGGATGACTACAGTGGTGAATGCTTCAGGAAGGTCTGCAAGATCCACCGGATGCTGCCTGCAGGTGAGGCCTGATGGGACTGGTACAGCCCTCCTCGTTGAGGACACAGGTTTGCCTTTCATCCCTCTGATAGCACAGGGAACAGTCAGAGTGGCATGGTGACTTCCCAAGCCACCTGGTGCCCCTCATATCTAAGGCAGAGGTGGCATGTCAAAGCATCCTCTTGAAAAGGGCAAGCATGGACGGCCTCTGGTCTTGAGAGTCCAAACGCAGCAAACCCTGTTGAGTGTGCTGTTGTTAGGTGCCCTCCCCACTCTGCTGGCCTCCGGTAGCTGGCTTTCACCCACCCAGAACCTATCTCTCTGGGTCCTAGCTCCTGAATGTCCCAGGCCGTCAGCAGGTGCTTGCAAGGGTAAGTCTGTCAGGTAACTGGCTTGGTTCTCTCTGCAGGTGGCATCCTGGTATTTCTCACAGGGCAGGCCGAGGTGCATGCCCTTTGCCGTCGGCTTAGGAAGGCCTTCCCCTTTCGTTGCTCCCAGCCACAAGGTAACTACACATAGCCTCCTGTCGGAGCTCTCCACCTGCTACCCTGAGCCAGGCAACTGGTGCCCTGATTGGGGCATCAGCTCCCACCTCAGTGTCCTCGAGGAGAGCCTGTGCCTTTGTACCCCCAAAACAGTATGCTCATCATTGCGGCAGTTTTGCTGTTGAGTGACAGGAGTAAAGTGCCAGCTGCCTACGTTGGCTACAGAAGTCTTTTCCCACTCTCTTCCTCCTTTACAGAAAAGGAAGAGGACTCAGCAGAAGGGATGCGGAGGTTTAAGAAGTCCCGGACAAGGGCTAGGAAGGCCCAGGCCATGGTACGTGGAAGTCCTGGAGACCTGCACTCTGCTGTTGCCAGCTTCACAAACTCTTTGGACTTAAGGGTCACTAGCATGAAATGAATGTAAAAATCTATTTCGCCTGATGTGGCTGGGAGCCACAGGCGGGGGTGGGGGGCGGGTACAGGGGGGCGAGGTCTGGGGTCACACTGGTCCAGCCCTGTTCCACAGCAGAGTCCTGGTGGATTACAATTCTAGAGGCTTGCAATGTTGAGTGTGTGTCTGTTATGATTTACAACACAGGGTCTGCCTGAGAGGATCCTGGAGCACAAAGCACAAATAGAGCCATAGGTGCTTGCTGAAGTAGGGAGATGTGCTGTCTGAAGCTGAGGGGCCAGCAAGAGAGGGCCTCCCCAGGCACCCTGATAGCTGGATGCAGTGTCAGTGGCTTCTTGGTGGCATGTACCCTCTTTATTCATTTAAGGTGGGCCAGGCAGCTTGTAAAAACTGTGTACATAACTCACAACAGCCTTGTGAGATGACCCCATGCTCATATCCGACTTATTTGTTTGTTTATTTATTTATATGCTTAGTTGGACAGAATTGTCACTATGTAATCCTGGCAGGCCTGGAATTGCTATGTAGACCAGGCTGTCTTTGAACTCACAGAGATCCATTTGTCTCTGTCTCTAGAATACTGGGAATAAAGGTGTGTACCACCACACCTAACTCATACCTAAATTTTTAGAATTTCTTTAGATTCATTTTATTTTATGTGCATGAGTGTTTATATATGAGTACCATGTGCATGCTTGGTGCCTAGGGAGGTCAGAGGAGGGAGTCAGACCCTCTGGAACTGGAATTAGAGATGGTTGTGAACTGCTGTGTGGGTGCTAGGAATCAAACCCAGGTCCTCTAAGAACAAGTGCTATTCACTGCTCAGCCACTATCCAGCCCCCCATACCTAATTATTAATTAGGAATGGGGCAGAGAAGGTCGTTGTTTAGTGGCCTTCCCTCGTACGGCACTGTGTCGTACATGGCTTGGTTCACACCCAGGTTGCCTGAGCCCATGGTGTTGGCATGTCCTCAGGCCTTGCCCCAGATCAACCTGGACAATTACTCTGTGCTGCCAGCCGGCGAAGGTGATGAGGACAGGGAGGCAGAGATGGACGATGAAGAGGAGGCCCTGGGCTCTGACCTAGATCTGGACCTGGGTGACAGTGAGGCAAATGAAGGTGCGGCCTGCAGAGCTATGCGCTTGGGTTCGTTGCTCTCTGGTGTCAGCACAGGTCTGCTGAGCCCTATTGCATGAGAGGCCCTGTTGGCCACTGGGACCAGAAGAATCTAAGTCCTGTCCTCACACATGGGACCAAAAACATTCTAGCACCTACTGGGATGTGAGTTAAAGGTGCTCCTTTCTGGTGGCTTTGTCCACTGGGGTCTCCTAAGGTCTTAATACTTTGACAGTGCTGGGGTCACCATCTCCAGGCTGGCCATTCCTGGGATGACATGGGCCTCATGCAATTGATGTCTAGATTCTCAGGGCCCCTGAGTATGTTGATGGGGAACTTCTTGTTACCCAGCTTGAGCTAGGCTGGGGTGGGGGGATGGGGGGAGAAAAGACAGAGAGACACAGAGAAAGACAGAGACAGACTTTTATGATTTTGTGTCCCAAAAAAGGCTCTTTCTGTACTCAAGCCTGCCACACTGCACACTGTCTGGACACATACAGGGACTGGGGCCAGCTTACTCTCAGGGGATCCTGTGTGTAGCAGATATGTCAGATCCATGCTGGGCAGCAATAACAGGTCTCAGGAGCTTCCTAGTACTCTATCTAAACAAGAGCCCCAAGCCTGGGTTGGGTAGTGCCTCTCACTTGTGTGGATGGGGGGGATTTGGAGGTAGCTGGTCAGCGAGGAGCAGCCCTATGTCTGCGGCATCTCTTCAACCTGGATTCTGGTGTCCCATGCTTTCCTGCAGGTGAGCAGCCGGATGCCTCCCTGCCCCTTCACGTGCTCCCGCTCTACTCTTTGCTGGCCCCTGAGAAGCAGGCACAGGTAATGGGACAGCTCTTTAGAGCATTAAGATGTTGTGGGTCAAGCCTGGGGTGCTTTTCCATCTACTCACACACCAGAAGAAGGCATTGGATCCTATTACAGATGGTTGTGAGCCACAATGTGGTTGCTGAGAATTGAACTCAGGACCTCTGGACGAGCAATCAGTGCTCTTAACCGCTGAGCCATCTCTCCAGCCTTGTCTCATAGATTTTCACCTGATTCTGATGTTGTCTTGTCTACTGCCACTTCCCAGGTCTTCAAACCTCCTCCCGAGGGGACGAGGCTGTGCGTTGTGGCCACCAATGTGGCTGAAACCTCCCTCACCATCCCTGGTATCAAGTATGTGGTGGACTGTGGGAAAGTCAAAAAGCGCTATTATGATCGTGTCACAGGCGTGTCTTCCTTCCGTGTCACCTGGGTCTCCCAAGCATCCGCTGACCAGCGGGCTGGTCGTGCAGGCCGCACAGAGCCAGGCCACTGCTATAGGTAGGCAACTTGTCCCTGCATCACAGGCGTTGAGAAGTAGAACTGCAGTTGCCCCTCTGCAGTGAGTGGGCCTCAGGAGGACCACAGCCCTCCCCACACTGCTGGCTGCTTTACCCTGCCTTTGCCCAGTGATCAACTGCTGATCCAAAGGTTGTCCTCATTCTAAATACTTTCATAGCTGGGCCATTGTCACCACCATCAATCAGGGCAGTGCTCCTGTGAGTGGTCACTCCCCAAGGGCCCCCTATAAGGTATAGCCTGCCAGGAGCCACCCAGAGTGATGAGTTTTCAGGGTCACCTTACCATGTTTCTCCTAGTGGCTGAGTCCCTTTCCCACTGCCCTGTCACATTGTTACTGTCCATCTCTGCTGGACATTGAGGCAGTTGTTCCTTTATCCCATTGTGCATACACATGTCCCTGTGTCAGTTTGGATGTCTGTACTCATCTTTGGCCCTGTGGAGTTCTTACTTATGAGGGATGAGCCACTCGCCACTCACCAGGTACCCAGGATCTTCTCTCACACCTTCCCCTCATGTTCGTTTGCAGTAGCATGAGGAAGGGGCTTATGTCAGTGGCTTTGGGTCCGTGCTCCCCTCAGGCAAGTGCTCTTAGTGTCTTCTGCACTGCCTTCCTGCCTCTGTGCCTTCCCAGAAATTGTCATTTTGGGCCTTTCCTCAGTTCTTAGGCTCCGCCCATCTGCTGATGGCTTGGAGGAGAGGGCTCTTCTGACGGCTGAGAGTTAGATCCGTGTTAGCTATGCCACTGGCCATTATTTTTTCCTAATGTTGTTACTTTGAATAGCTCTGTTGCTGTTCTTCCAGCTCCTCTTTAGTTTATAGGATAGAAGATGTAAAAGAATACAGAGTATATAGTCAGGGTAGCTGGAGGGGGGACTAACTGCCCTGGTGAGGCGAGGGCCTGGCTCTGAGTGCTGTGCGTGGCTTGCCCAGAAGTCCGGCTGACTTTCCTTTTTCCGGTCCCTACTTCTCCCCACTTAGGCTGTATTCCTCAGCTGTTTTCGGGGACTTTGAGCAGTTTCCTCCTCCAGAGATCACCCGCAGACCAGTGGAGGACTTGATCCTGCAAATGAAAGCACTCAGCATTGAGAAGGTCAGCCTCAGGCACAGCCGCCTCCCTTCCTGTTCCATCCTCAGCCTGGCGCATTCTGTCACCCCAGAGCTGCGCCTGCCGGGGAAGGAGTGGTCTCCCCAGGGACCGCCAATCAGAAGGTGTCCTGGTGGCCTTCAGTCCCTAATGAGAACAGTTTTCCTGGACTCTGGGAGACAGAAGCTAATGGACAGCCAGGTGCCACATAGCTTGTGGGCACTCAGATGTCCTGCTGACTCCTGGATGGAGGCTTCACTGGCATGGTCCTCTGATGAGTTGGGGTTCTTTTCTCCACTCCAGGATGGGGTGGTTACACGTTCCCCATGTCTTTCTCACTCTTTTGAGAAGGCCTGCTTGTGCTATATGTTGTCCCCCAACCCTTGTCACATGACAACCAGATACCCACTTAACAGATGGGAAACCAAGGCAGGGAAGAGACAGTCTCTGTTCAAGAACATATCTAATGAGCCACAGAACCCAGAAGGCTGAAAGTGCTTCTGGTCCTGGTCCTGTCCCTGAACCCAAAAGAAAAGTTAAAAATGAAGGCTCTTGCTTGGTCTAGAGAGGTAGGCTCAGTCAGGAAAGGCGCCTGCTGCCTTAAGTCTGGAGGAAGCACATGGTAGAAGGGGAGAACCATCCTGCATGTTGTCCTCTGCCCTCCACACTTGCACCCACACGCATAGAACAAAGAAATGTAAAGTAACAGCCTTCAGAATAAAGACTGTGTAGCCAGGGAATGGTGGCTCATGCCTTTAATCCCAGCACTCAGGAGGAGGAAGCAGGCAAATCTCAGAGTTCAAGGCCAGCCTGGTCTAGGGCTACGTAAAGAAACCCTGTCTGCAAACAAACAAGCAGACAAAACAAAACCAAACAAAACAAAATCCATACAAACAATTGTACATTTACATATACCCTTGGCAGGGGATGTAGCTTGATTAGTTGAACACCCAGCACTACACACACTGGGCGTGAGATACACAGCACAGTGGAACCGTGTCTTTCTCACTCTTTTGAGGCAGGGCCTGACTATATAGCTGTGGTTGGCCTGAACCTCCCTATGTGAACCAGGCTCAGACTCACAGAGATCTTCCTGCTGCCGCTGCCACCCAGCCAGGATTAAAGGTGTGCACCACTATACCTGGCAAGATCTTGTCTCTTAAAATAAAAAGACTGTACCCTCACTGCATGTGGTAGCACAGGCCATTGCTCCCATCTCTCTAGTGGAGAAATCTGTCCCTTTAAGAGGGGGTGGGGAATCCCCCAGTGATTTTTTAATTTGTTACAAACAACTGATTCAAAATCAAGAAAAATCATTTTAGGTTTTCACTGAGAACTTATGTTCATTTCTGTGACAGTCATGACCACAGTTATATTTTTCAAACATAATACCTGTTTTCCTAAATATTGCATATGTTGTTGCTTATAAACTCCTAGAGTTTAGTTGCTTAAGTATAGCCCCTGGCACACAGTAGGTTTAATTTGGGGTCATCCTAGTATATGGGCTTGGAGACATCTTGGCGACTTCCTAGGCATGTAGGCCCCATGTCCCATTTAACGTGCCCCAGGGCCTGGGGACAGGCTGAGGGAAAGGGGAGCAGCATCTGCTGCAGCCAGTGTGACCTCGTGGGGCTTGCTTCTCTGCATCACTGCCTTCCTGTGCCTGTGCCCAGGTCATCAACTTCCCGTTCCCCACCCCGCCGTCCGTGGAGGCCCTCGTTGCTGCAGAGGAGCTGCTGGTTGCCCTGGGGGCCCTGCAGGCACCTCCAAAACAGGAAAGGTAGGAGGGGGAGGGTGAACCCAAACGTGCAGAGCCTCCACGTGCAGGTCCATGGTTCTTACCCGCTGTATCTCTTGCCCCCAGAATGAAGAAGCTACAGATGTCACAGCTGAGCTGCCCCATCACCGCGCTGGGGCGGACCATGTCCACCTTCCCTGTGGCACCCCGCTATGCCAAGATGCTGGCCCTGAGCCAGCAGCATGGCTGCCTGCCCTACACCATTGCCATCGTGGCTGCCATGACTGTGCGTGAGCTGTTTGAGGAGCTGGACAGGTGAGTTAGTGACAGCCTTGTCCCTCGGAGCCCAGCCCGCCATGCTCCCTGCTATTGGTGCTGGCCTGGGGAGCCTGAGCTGCTATATCTGAAGGAAGGGGGAGGGAGAGAGGATTTGGTCAGAGAATCCCTGAGGGCAGCAGGCTGAAGGCCAGCCGGCCATGTGTGTGTTTACAGACCTGCTGCCAGTGAAAAGGAGCTTGCCGAGCTAAAGGGCCGCCGAGCCCGTGTGGCCCAGATGAAGAGGACCTGGGCCGGGCAGGGGCCATCTCTGAAGCTTGGCGACCTCATGGTGTTGCTGGGTTAGTGCCGCCTCCTGGGCATGAGGGAGGGTGGTTGGTATCCTGGAGCAGATTGGAGCTAAGCAGTGAGAACAGCCTGCCTTGTTCTACAGGTGCCGTGGGAGCCTGTGAGTACGCTGGCTGCTCACCCCAGTTCTGCCAAGCTAACGGACTGCGCTACAAGGCCATGCTTGAGATCCGGCGCCTGCGTGGCCAGCTGACCACTGCAGGTATAGTCCAGGTGACAGTGTGGATAGGCATCTGTCCCTCTGTGTGGGTTTGGTATGCTAGAGATCTCACACTTGCTCATTTGTCTGCCCACCAACATGGACTCAGCCCCAAGTCAACGTTCAGTGCCCTTAGACAGGTTTCTCCCCCACCCCCCTCACCTAGAAGGCTGCCCCTCAGGCTGTCTGCCACTCTGGTCCTCTTCCCCTGTTCCACTCAGGACCTTTCTTCCCTTCCATATGTCCCCAAAGTTCTCAACCCATGGGTTCAGGATTCCTATGCAGCCACAGGTAACTCCAGTCACCTCTATCTAGGACTCAAGGAATGTCCCCATTAAGATACAGAGTGGCCACTGGGTGAAGGTGGCATCTAATTGGGAACTGAGTGCTGTTCTGCCAACTGTAGACTTCAAGCATCAGTGGCTGTTTCCTAGCCCACTTCCCCCGGAGCAGGGCATCATTGTAGCCTGCTTTCCTGCCTGCTGTCACATGCATGGAGCTGTAGCCTCAGGTGCAACAGCCTGCAATTGTGGACAGCCACCTAACACTAATGACAGCAGGTGGCCATGTGGAGCCACAGGCCTCTCCAGGCCACCTTTCAGCAGCGGGGTGGACGGGTCTGAGGTTCCTGTAACTGTCCTACCACATGGGAGCTGGGGTGGTTGTCCCTTGGCAGGGCTCTGCTGGCGTGGGACTCTAGGTTTTGGCCTAGGAAAGGGCTCTGGGCTTAGCTGATGTTGACCTCTGTATCAGAAGCAAGCACTGTGAGCAAAGCCCAAGTGCCAGGTGATTTCCTGAAGGACTGTCAGCCTTCCTCTGACAGAGACTTCATGCACCCCTTTCTCACCTTCCTTGCAGTCAACGCAGTGTGCCCCGAGGCTGGGCTTTTCCTGGACCCCAAAATGCAGCCTCCTACTGAGAGCCAGGTGACTTACCTGCGGCAAATCATGGCAGCTGGTCTGGGTGACCACCTGGCCCGCCGGGTTCAGAGTGAGGACTTGCTGGACCCCAAGTGGAAGAATGCCTACAAGGTAGGACATGGGCCTGCCCTTAGTGACTAACCCCATAACCTCTGGGAACGCTTCCAGCAAAGAGCAGGTGAAGGCTGCTGTTCGTGGGAACATAGGATGTTACCCTCGGCTCACGGTTACTTTCTAGAGATGCATCTTACACCATACGGTCAACCTGGCTTCACTGTTCAGCATGGCCAGCATCGGACCAGTCAACTTGAGACAGTTTCTCTACCCTGGAGAAACCTGAGCTGCCTTCCTCCCCATTTAACCAGATGGACCCACTTGGGGCTTGGTGTGTGCTGGGGCCACCTCCCTCCCTAGCATTGTATCTCTGGGGTCCATCCTCAGCTGCTGTTTTTGAAACAGGTTGATCCTCCTGCCTCACCCTCCTAAGTGTGAGGGTCAAGGCCCCCACTCGGAGATTGTGTTTCATTTTGTGTGTTTGTGTATACTGCTGTGGAACATGTATGGAAACCAGAAGGTTGCAGGAATCTTTTGTTCTCCTTCTACCATGTGGGTCTCAGGAATTGAGCTCATGTCACTAAGCTTGGTGGCAGGTGCCTTTATCTGCTGAGCCGTCTCACTGGGCCCTGACATTGGCAAGTGTTTTTCTCATTGAGCCATTTTCCCAGCTCCAGGCTTCAGCTCTGATGATGGCCAAAGAGCAATGTACCCTGGGTAGTGCCTGCTCATTGGCTCACTGGCTGGATGGTTGGATCCTGAAGGGTGGACTTGAAGAGCCTAGAGCGCTCAGGTTTTTCTCTGACCTGAACGTCCATCTACCTCTCTGCAGACTCCTCTTCTAGATGACCCCGTCTTCATCCACCCCAGCTCTGTACTCTTCAAAGAGTTGCCTGAGTTCGTGGTCTACCAGGAAATTGTGGAGACAACCAAGATGTACATGAAAGGTATTGCATAGGGGCCAAAGGGCGACATTGGTGGCACTGTGGAGCACCCTGTCTAGGAGAGCATGTGAGACCTGACGCCATCTCCTGTCCTCAGGTGTCTCCACCGTGGAAATCCAGTGGATCCCCTCCCTGCTGCCTTCCTACTGCCAGTTTGATGCACCCCTGGAGGAGCCAGCGCCCAGTTACTGCCCAGAGTCAGGACAGGTGTTGTGCCACCGGGCCAGCGTGTTCTGTGAGTTGGGGCCACTTCCTTGGTAGCCTGGTCACCTACAGCTTCTTGGACTCATCAGCTCATGCACTGCTCTTGGGCATGTGCCTGAGGGGGTCACGCTAGCCCTCCTGCTTCTCCGAAGGGCTGGGGGTGGGGAGGTTGATACAGCAGTTGCCCTTCATCACATGTTTCCATCCCCCAGACCGTGTGGGCTGGCCTCTCCCTGCCGTCCAGGTGGACTTCCCTGAAGGCATTGACCGCTACAAATACTTTGCAAAGTTTCTGCTGGAGGGACAGGTAGGTTCTTGGGCCACCTGTGGCCTGTCTCCTAGGTGTCATGAACTGCAGGCCCCACTCAACCATCCTGTGCTCTCTTGTCAGGTCTTCCGCAAGCTGGCTTCATTCAAGAGCTGCCTGCTATCTAGCCCCAGCACCATGCTGAAGACCTGGGCCAGGTACAAGAGTATATTCCTAAAATATCAGGACGGGCAGTAGTGGAGAGGTTTCTCTGGGGATGCTGTGTCAGTCACATATGCTGGGGATGTGACAACCACAGGAGCTTCCTTCATTCTAGAGCTCTCAGTGGGCCTCAGGCATTTCACCCGAAAGATGGCAGGGGACCCTGCATCTCTACTCAGGACTCTCCCTACCTGTCTCACTCCCAGTGGCTACATCATTCTAGTCTTGCCCCCTCCACTTTTCTGTGTCCCCTCCTTATATGGATCCCACCTTTGACAGCAGGGCCCAGCCTATGATAAGGAACATCTGTGTCCTTCAAGGGGCTGGGTGGACATGAGTAGGGAGGGGTGCTGGGAAGGCTGCATGCTGCCACCGTGTACACAGGCTCCTTCTGACCGAGTGACAGGTCCCACCATCTGTTCATCCCCAGTTCTGGTTCTAGTCAGCTGTCCCCTTTCTCCAGGCTGCAGCCCAGGACAGAGACCCTATTGAGAGCCCTCGTGGCCCACAAGGCTGATTCTCGTGATTCCCTGCTGGCTGCATGGAAGAAGAACCCCAAATGTGAGTGTGACTCAGCGGGGGTCAGGGGACATTGCTCAGTGGAAGGACCTAACCAAACCATGGGCCTGTGGCGGTACGTCCAACCATGCAAGCCCCGGGCCTTGCGCTCTAACCCTGCCTGCCTCTTCCCACAGACCTGCTGGCTGAGTACTGCGAGTGGCTCCCAAAGGCTATGCACAGCGATGTTGAGAAGAACTGGCCCCCTACCACTGACAGTTGACCACACACCCAGCTGCACAGTCAACTGGCTCCTAGGCTGTTACCAGGAGCCACGCTGTGGCCCTGACAGCCCTTTTCTGCCCAATTCAGAAGCAAGCTCACAGCTACACTGACCAGGAGTGCCCTTCTTTGTGACTGTTATAAGAGCAGACATGGTTTGTCTTCCACATTCCTACTGTCTAAGACGGACTCTTCAGGTGACATTAGACCCTGCAGATGCACAGAGCAACACTGAAACAGGAAAGTGGACCCTTCTCCCAGAGCCCTGTCTGGCCTCATAGCATCTTGGACAGCAGGTGTACTGCAGACTTCTGTGACCCAGTGACTTTCCTGAAAGGTTAACCCCAGATGAGGGATGATCACCCCAGAGCTTTGCTCCACATAGATGGAGACTGGTTTCCGGGGTCCTGCTTTGGCATCAGTAGACAGCAAGTTCTGTCTTTAGTGGGCCTTGGCTGGTAAGGATCACAAATGCAAGGCCAACCTGAGCTACACAGCAAGACTGTCTTCTATTTGTTTGGTTTTTTTTTTTTTTTTTTTTTTGGTTTTTGGAGACAGGGTTTCTCTGTGTAGCCCTGGCTGTCCTGGAACTCACTCTGTAGACCAGGCTGGCCTCGAACTCAGAAATCTGCCTGCCTCTGCCTCCCAAGTGCTGGGATTAAAGGTGTGTACCACCACTGCCTGGCTATTTGTTTGTTTTTCAAGACAGGGTTTCTCTGTGTAACCCTGGCCGTCCTGGAACTAGGCCTGTAGACCAGGCTGGCCTCAAACTTAGAGATCCCCCTGCCACTGTCTGCCTTAAGTACTGGGATTGAAGGTGTGTGTCACCACCACCTAGCAAGACTCTGTCTCCAACAGTTTTGTTGAGAGTAAATGTTGGTGATGTGCTGTTTCACTTCAGCTTGTCTGTCACATCACACATGCTCACATGCTAAGTAGCTGTCACCGTATCAGTTTCCAGAACCTTCATCCTCACATGACTTACTGATTTTCTCCCTCTCGATCTCCCCAACACATGGAGCTGTCTGTCTGTTTGTGTGGCTGAATATGCGCCATCAAGTGTCAGGCTGCATCAGTCGTCAGCAGAATAGAGTGAGTTGTTTACCTCTGGGTGATAGCAAATGCTGCTGCAGTTCTTTTGTCACTTGGGCCACTTGTCACAGAGTCCTGGGAATGCAGCCAAGCTCTTTTCAGTTAACACTCAGTAAATGCTTTCTCTCTGTGGGCTGACTATGCTCTTGATCATGTCCTCTGAACCACATACTGCTTTATCTCCTGTTAGCCATGCCTGTGTGACTTAAGCAAGCAGTGTACCACTAAACACCTGCCTGCCCATCTCGTGTTCTCTGTGTCTTCAGGCACCAGCTCTATCAGCTGGATGAGCCTCTGTAACCCCCTTTCCCAGTGCACCTCCAAGTCTGTGTGTCCTGACCAACCTTTGACAGCCATAGCATGTATTTCCACCATGAGTTCTTAGACTCAGTCATGGATACAAGGTGGCTGATGTGAACAAAGCTAGGGTGATGTTAGCCCACCTCATACGTGTGAATATCCACGAGACAGGCAGCCTGTCAGGTGTTTGTTTTGATTTGGGGGTGGGACTTGAAAGGCTGGGCCCAGGCCAGGCTCACAGTGGTAGAGAACTTCAGGACCAAGAACAGAAACACATCTCTAACTCTGGACCATCCAAGCCCCTTGTCCACCAACATCCTTGTTCAGCTTCCGCTCCAGGCCTTTGTCTTCTGATGCTTCCCATAGCTGATTTATCTCAGAGTTTAAGTCCTGAGCTGTCCCCAAGGAGCTTAGCTTGGCTGCTGATGCAAATGATGAGAAATTTCAAAGGCCAGACTTGAACTTGTGACCCTCCTGAGTCCTGAGATGACAGACCAGTGTCACCATGTCTGACTTTGAAATCGGAAAATTGACAAGCTGAATACACAAGGGCTGACTCCAGTCATGGTGGCATGTGAGAAACTCCACGATGGAGGCATTGCTGTAGGCGTACATGTTTTTGCAACCTATTTTTAATAAGAAATAAGTCAACCTCTCCTAGCCCACCACCCAACAAAGGTAGTGAAAGAGAAAAGTTGCTAGGATATGGGGGAAGTGGACCTGTTCAGCAATAGTTCTTTGGGAGCGAGCTCAGTCTTCTTAGGCAGCAGTTCAGTCCTGTAGCAAACACCAAATACGATTCAGCAGCTGCAGACCAGTCCTGTAGGTAGGCAGACAGCAGGCACGAGCCAGCAACGGTTCAATCCTGAAGAAACTGCCAGGCTCACCAACTGGCCTGAGGCGAGGCCCCAGAAGAGGCAAGGTGCCACAGTTCGCAGTTCTTGGGCAAGTTCCTCTCAATGGTAGCAATATCACAGGTTGAGCTCAACAATGCTATATAAGAGGAACCAATGCACTTGTGTCTTTAAGAATAGTAAGATGAAGCCGGGCAGTGGTGGCGCATGCCTTTAGTCCCAGCACTTGGGAGGCAGAAGCAGGCGGATTTCTGAGTTTGAGGCCAGCCTGGTCTACAGAGTGAGTTCCAGGACAGCCAGGGCTACACAGAGAAACCCTGTCTCGAAAAACCAAAGGAAAAAACAAACAAACATACAAAACTGAATCAATAAAGAACTCAAAAACCAACCCAGGGGTGATGGCAGCTTTCATCTTTGTTGGTTGACAGAGTGAGTTCCAGGACAGCTGTCTTAACAAAAAACAAACAGAAAAAGAGCTCAAAAACCCAGTCTCCGATTGGCCAATGAAATAGACAGTTTTCAAAAGATGAAGTGGACGTGGCCAATAATAAAACAAAAATATTTAACCAGGACTTAGATGACCCAGATGACATTTGATTCGCAACCCCACCCCCACCCCCAACTTGGCGAGTACCAAGCATTTGTAACTCCAGTTCCAGAGACTCCAATGCCCTCTTCTGGCCTGCTCAGGTACTGCACACACTGTCTACTGGCAAATCATAAGAGTAAAACCCACCCTTACTAGCTATGAGAGAAATGCCTATCAAAACCATATGAGAGGTTGGAAAGATGGCTCAGCAGGTAAGAGCACTGTGCTTCTGTAGAGGACCTGGGTTTGGTTCTCAGCTTCCACATAGCAGTTCACAACCATCTGTAACTTCATGAGATTTTTACCCCTGTCAAAATGGCATTCCATAAGAGAATAAGAAATGAGCCAGGTATGAACATGCATTTAATCCCAGCGCTGGGAGGTAGCAGGAGGTAGGTGGATTTCTGAGTTGCAGTATAATTTAGGCCAAAGGAAGTCCTTGGACATGGAAATGGAAACCAGTCCAGCCACTATGGGAATCAGTGTGGAGGCACTTCAGAACTCTAGAAAGGCCAGCCATTAGACCAGGCAGTGCACTGCTGGGCATTTACCACAGGACTCCAAGGCAGCATACCACAGACACACTAAGCTATGCAACCAGCCTGGTGCATATCAAAGCAAAGAATGGGTAAGGAAAATGTGGCCTATGTAAGAGGGGGGTTCCTTTCAGCCACAAGACAAACAAGATAAGCCTACTCAGCAGACTAAGCCAACCACAGGAAGACAAATACTATATTTTCTTTTATTTGTGAATTCTAGGATCTATACATAAAGCCATACATTGTATGAATGGTGTGAAAGTAAAACTGGGGAACAAAAGGGGTTAATGGACGAAGAGAAAGGTGGAGAGGGGTTGCGTGCCCGATACATACATTATAAGCTCTGTGCAAATTGCTTTATGAAATCCAGGGTAATTTTCAAAAGATGAAATGGAGTCTGGGTTTGTTTTTTTTGAGACAAGGTCTCATTATTTAGTCCCAGCTGACCTGGAGCTCTATATAGGTCAGGCTGGCCTCAGAGTCCTTGAAATTGACTGCCTCTGCCTCTCAAGTCCTGGGAATTGAACTTGGATCAGTTGTCAATCTTGATGGCAGTCACCTTTATCCTGTGAACCATCTCAAAGTTTGTTGCTTCATCATTTTGCATTTTGAGGGAGGGTCTCGTGTAGTCCAGGCTGTCCACGAGCATACTATGTAGCTGGCTTTGAACTCAGAATCCTACCTCTACTCCTGGGTGGAGCTGGGGCTCAGACAACCTTGTACTCTGGATCTCCATCCTCTAAGCAGCAAGAGAACGGCTGTGTGCTAGCATTGCCAGCCTTGAGCCCCAGCCTTCTGGATACTTCAGAGCATTTGGATCATCCTGCTTTATCCAGGAATGTCTGGATGCTGTTGGAGAGGCAGCAGCTGGAAGACCGTACCTCCACAATTGACACCAGTGAATAAACTATCTTTCTCCAAACCTGCTCCAGTGGCCAGCATTGCCAGGTTATACAGGCCTGCTCTCGAAACAGGAGAGATGCTCACCCTCTCAATCAAGCAGGAAATAGAAAGCAATCATTTTCCGTGCACTTGGGCTAAACCCAAGGTACCGTCCTCACTGCCACATAAGCCAGACTGGGGCAGTATACACCTGGAGCCTCATCCTTGATGAGAATAAAGAATTTGGAGGATCAAGGCAATCCCTGTGACTGGTGGAAAAAAAGGATTCTCACTGGCACCTTCCTGTGAGAGAGTGAGAAGGGGTCTCACATAGCCCAGGCTAGCTTCAAGCCTCCCCCACAACTCAGGCGCTGGGATGACAGACATGCACAACCATGCCTCACTTATGCACTGCTATCTATTATGCATTCTAGGTAAGCACGCTACAAACTGAGCTACCCCCGCCCCACAACTTTCAAATAGTTTAAGTAGACATTTTCCAGCCCAATGGCCCTCGTGCGTGCAGGCATCTATGCGGTCGAAGTAGAGGACAGGAAGTTGCAGGCCATATATGCGCTGTACCTTGGTGGCAAACTTCGGAGTAGCAGAACAAACCTAAAGGGAATGGTAAAATAAAGCACGAGACCCCTGAGTTAAGGCAATGTTACCTCGCTGCCTACAGAATCTGTCAGAACTGCCCCACCACCACCACGCTGCCACCTTTAAAATCATGCAGGCAGTGCCAAGTCTCTACCCTCCGGCGTTCTGGGGGCTTCCAAATCTCAGTTCCACGCAGTTCTGTTCCCATTCACTCAAGTTCCGGCGCCAGGCCTTTCTGACCCTTTCATCTGAAACCACCCACCACACCCCACCACACCCCTACACGCGCACAGGGAATGTGAGCCTTCCGGCTGCTGTTCCCTGCAGATCTCTTGGATGTCACTGAGTCCCCGCACTTCTGTGAGTTCTCATAAAACATTCCTGGGATTCCTAGTGTTAGCTTCCAGCTGGGATCTGAGTTCCAGAAAAGCTGAGAATCCTTGCTCGGTCTTGGTGAGGTTACTGGGCTACTTGAAGATCTATTTATTTGGACACATTGTGGGTGTTCAACGGGCGCACATTACTCAGCAATAGTTGCTCAGGATGTTATAAGACCTTCTTGGAAATGCAATGTTTCCTACTCCATTCACAAGTAAACTGCGGGAGTTGGTTTACAGACCAGATTCCATCCACAGGTACAAGGCCAGTCTCCCAACGTAGGCCCTTTAAAAAAAAAAAAAGTTGGAGATGCCGGGGATTGAACCCGGGGCCTCATACATGCAAAGCATGCGCTCTACCACTGAGCTACATCCCCTGATGGAGAGACTTACTTTCCGGAATAGATAACAGAAATGAACCGCTTGCTGTTCTAAGGTTTGGGGTTTTTGTTTTTGTTTTTGTTTTTTTCCGATCTTGATTTATGATGTTGGTGTCATGTGCTGAAGCCTCGGGAGAAAGGAAAGGGGGAGAGGAACAGAGAGAAGGAACGTAGAAGAGGGAAGGAACCGTGCGCCCGTCACTATCTGTGTCTTTCTTTCTTTTGTTTTTTTTTTTTTTGTTTTGGTTTGGTTTTCCGAGGCAGGATTTCTCTGTGTATGCCCTGGCTATCCTGGAACTCACTCTGTAGACCAGGCTGACCTTGAACTCATATCTGTGTCTTTCTATAGCAGCTTGTCAAGAAACAGTTTAGCACAGCTTGTCCTCGTTAGTATAGTGGTGAGTATCCCCGCCTGTCACGCGGGAGACCGGGGTTCGATTCCCCGACGGGGAGGCTAACAGTGGTTTTTGCGTTAGCACTTTTAGGAAATGATGGATGTGTGTAGGAAGCTCTGAAAAGACCCTTACCGTGCCTAAACACAATCTGCTTTCAACAACTTTATAGAGACCCCTTGGTCTCACTTAGGAAACAAGTCTGACCCTGGTTATCTTTCAAACGCGAACTCCAAAAACCGCAACCCTGCTGCCTAACCAGGCAGCCTCTGCCGAGAGGCCCCTCCCTCCTTTTCTTCCCATTTTTCTTAACCATCTTACTCAATTTTTGCCCCGAAGATCGGTTTTTATCTTCTTTCTTTATTTTTAAAAGCCAAATAAAAGCACGCGTTGAGAAAGCATATATCAGTTGCCCATGTCTCGCCAGGGTTTTGGTTTTTAAATTCCTGGTTAACCTTGTAACCCCAGCAGGCCTTCATGTCCCCCACTTCCATTTTGGTTTGGTTTTGTGTTTTGAGACAAGACTTTTATGCATCCAAACTGATTTTTTTTTAAAGATTCATATTATTTTATGTACAGCAGTGTTTTGCCTGCTTGTGTGTATGTGCACTATGGGTGTGCCTACTGCTGGTAGATGTCAGTAGAAGGATGGCTGTGAGCCACTATGTGGATGTTGGGAATTGAGCCAGCCTGGACTACTACTAGTAAGGCCGCTTCAAATTAACAATTTAAAAAGTTTGGGTGTGCCGGGCAGTGGTGGCTCACACCTTTAATCCCAGCACTCGAGAGGTAGAGGCAGGCGGATTTCTGAGTTTGAGGTCAGCCCTTGTCTACAGAGTGAGTTCCAGGACAGCCAGGGCTATTCAGAGAAACCCTGTCTGCTTGTGTGTGTGTGTGTGTGTGTGTGCGCGCGCGCACGCGCGACACATTTCCTCTCCCAACTTCTCCTTCTCATAGGACTCATCCCAATAACTCCACACAGTTGTAGCCATTCCCCCTCAACACACTCACATACTCTTTAAAGATTTATTTATTTTATGTGGTCCTCTCAGATTCCTTGGTTGTGAGCCACCACGTGGTTGGTGGAAATTGAACTCAGGACCATCTGGAAAGACCAACCGGTGGTGTTCCTAACAGCTGAGCCACCTCTCCAACCCAGATCGATCTATCTATCTATCTATCTATCTATCTATCTATCTATCTATCTTTCTTTCTTTCTTTCTATCTATCTAGATATTTATTTATTTATTTATTTGCTTTATAGCTCCGCCTCTCCTTTCCTCCCAGTCCCCCCACCTCATGCCCCTCTCCCCATGCCTCCCTCCCCTTCTCCCGAGAAGGAGAGGACACCCCCCCAACCTCCACACCTGGTAGATACCAACAAGCCCTGGTACATCAAGTCTCTGCAGGTCTAGGGACATTCTCCCCCACTGAAAGCCAAGGAAGGCAATCCAGTTAGGGGAACCGGATCTACAGGCAGGAAACAGAGCTCCAGCTGTTGGGAGACCCACATGAAGACCAAGCCACACATCTACATAGGTGCAGTGCCTAGGTCTAGTCCACACATACTCTTTGGTTGGTGGTTTAGTCTCAGTGAGCCCCGAATGGGTTACTTGACTTTTGGTCTTCTTGTGGAATCCTTGTCGCCTCTGGGCCCCTCAATCCTTCCTCTAACCCTTCCACAAGACACCCCGAGCTCAGTCTAAAATTTGACTGTGGGTCTCTGCATCCGTTTCCACCTGCTGCTGGGTGGAGCCTCTCAGAGGGCAGTGGTGCTAGACTCCTGTCTCAGGCCTAGCAGAGTACCATTATCAGTGTCAGGGATTGGTTCACATCCATGGGATGGATCTCAAGTTCGGTCAGTCATTCGTTGGCCGTTCCCACGGTCTCTGCTCCATCTTTGTCCCTACACATCTTGTAGGCAGGACAAGTTGTAGCCATTCTTTAAAACCACAGTCTGACCTATTAGATATTGTCAGGGCTGGGACACATGACTTTTCGAGGGGACACTTAGGGACCTTGGTTTGCTAGATTTTTGCGTGTGGAAAGTTGACCATCCTTCCCATTTTCCACCAAACCATCATGTCAACGCTTGGGCATCATTCCTCCCCCCGACCCCCGCCTCCCCTCCTCCAACCCCAGATCAAGGCCATCAACAAGCCCCCTTCCTCCTTCTGAGTCCTCTCACGTCACTTTCCAGGTCCTCTCTTACAGGTGCGGCCCAAACACTACAGCTCCAGATTGGACCACCACACCAGCCCTCATTCCTCCTGCGTGCGGTTGCCTTTCTAGCTCACCGCTCCACGCTCTCTGTAGGCCACCTCGCGGACCTCACTTCCAGCCCTTGTTCCCCAGGACAAGCCTTCCGCATTCTGCTCCCCTAAGAGAAGGAAGCAGTCACTGTCCACCCCCATCTGTACCTGCCTTGTTTCCCCGTGCTTCACAGCAGAACCTGTGTGCACAGATATGTAGACTACGCTTGGAAGCCGGATGTGAGTCGGGTGTGGCCCTGCCCAGGCAAAACCTCATCCCATGGATTGTTTACTGGTACCCCTGGCCTCCCGACAGCTGGCTGCATTCAGAAATGACCTGGCTCCTTCTCCGAGAGGAGAGTGGGGAACAGATTCTGTTCAGATCTTTGAGCCAAGATCATTCGAGCGTTTGTTACTGAACAACAGGCCAGCTTAGGTGTGTACTTCCAGTTAATAGGGAATACATTTGCAATGGATAATAAAATCCTGGGAATTCCTGAAGGACTCTCGTGTATAGTGGTCTTAGGGGGTGCGCAGGGACCACAGCACACCGGTAACCCAGAAATGAGGCGGGTAGTGTGAATGAATTTCTAGGTATCGAGTGAATTTTTCTAGGCATCTAAGCTTAGAAAAGCCAAGGACGTGAAGCCTTAGAAACGACAAGGAGGAGAGAAAAAACGAACGAGTAGCAACAGCCGCCGAAATAGCTCAGTTGGGAGAGCGTTAGACTGAAGATCTAAAGGTCCCTGGTTCGATCCCGGGTTTCGGCAGCTCGTACTTTTTCTGCTTTACTCACAGTTTATGTTTTCGATTTCTTTCTACATAAAATTCTGGAGCTTCGTACCCTGTCGCAGAAGGCTCTGGAAATTTACTATTCTGTTTCCTTTAAGAGTGAATGAACGTATTCCTTAAAGCAAATACCCATTTTCCGCACATGCGCATTCGCATGATGATGATTCTCTGTGATGTTTGTTGTTGTATGCTGGTGTACTTATTAATGTTGCGCTCTAAATCCGGGTGGCAAAATAAAAACCTAAGTAGGAAAGGCCCATTTCAAGAGCGCAATTCAACCAAATCAAATTTATTACATTACGGCATTCAAAGAATCTTAAAGGAGCTTCTTGCCAAACTGTGGCTCAGCTCTCTTCCTCGTTAGTATAGTGGTGAGTATCCCCGCCTGTCACGCGGGAGACCGGGGTTCGATTCCCCGACGGGGAGATTGTTAAGAATTTTTTTTTTTTTTTTTTGGTCACCAACTCTTGTGTTAAATAGGTCTTCCAATCTATTTAAACTCTTCAATGTTCACGAGTACGTTCAGCCTGCTGTAGATTAAGCACACCTATTCTCCTTCGTAGTGTACACGATCTCAGCCTAGGTAGCAGATCGCAAGAAAGACCCTGTTCTCCAGCTGCCGACCTTCGGTGTCCTTGGTCCCCAACAGGAACAAGACGGAGACCCAGACCCGGCTCACTCTGCGGCCCTCTCTGCGTCTCCTTCTTTCTCCAGACCCTACCCGGGCCTTCTAATATCTGTGAATTTGAGACGTTTTCTTGTCCCTCACACAATTGTACATCCTTCCGAATTGTCACCATCCTTACGTTCATTTATTCCCTCGTGGGCCGCTTTAGAGGAATTGAGTGGTCAGTAAAACAAAGAGCGAAATCACGAGAAGAATTGGGAACTGCCTCAGCTCGTGATCGAGCCTACAGGCTCCGTTCTTGTTGACTGTCTCAGTGAGCAGCCGGGGTTGAGTGTGTCTATGGTCTCCAAGTTCCACACGAGGCTCAGAGAGGTCAGGTAACCTCAGCTGCTATGCCCAGCATTCTTACAGACGACGTCAGGCCCCCGTTGCTGTGAGAGCACTGATAGGTATGAATAGCTGGTCATTTGAGGGTACATTATCTACACCGGAAATAATAGGCAATCCCGGGGTGCAGCCCTGAAAGTTTGGGGGGTCTCTCCTCTCGGCTCCCAGTCAAAACAGCAGCCCCTCTCTTCACTGAGATATTGCAGTTTGCATTCTTGCTCCAAATTTGAGCCGTGATGGTGAGGTCTCAAACTGTTTGGCCATTTTCATATCCAGAAAATTCTTCCAGAAGGCGGGGAAGGCGTGAGGGGATGGGGCGGAGGGGGAGCAGTTTTCAAGCAAGCTTATAAACTCAGTCCTCGAGGTTGGAAAGCATCTCAAGTGTGAGTAAGCAGAGAATTCTGGGGGAGGAACATTGTGGTCAAGTCCATATTTATTGGGGAATTTATGTATTTTTTAATTTATTTTTACTTTGTGTTTGTTTTTTGAATCGGGTAAAAGCTTATTTTATATCAAGTCAATACTGAACACTCTTCATTAAAAGAAGAGGTAAAATTTACATTACTAAGTCCTTAAGACCCCTTTAAATAAACACAATTTTAATTTAGAAAGAACTAGGGGGGAAAAAAAAAACAAACCACAAACCGTTATTGAAACCATATTAAAAGGTTTTACAGAAGCTCTACGGAGCGGTCGGGGGATGTAGCTCAGTGGTAGAGCGCATGCTTTGCATGTATGAGGCCCCGGGTTCGATCCCCGGCATCTCCACCATTTTTTTGTTTTTTGGGCCATTTCTGTCCCTGGGTCTTTGCGATTGAATATCACCAGGAAAGACTCAGAATTAATTGTACATTCATTCTTACTCTGAAACCTATAAAAATGCAACTATGCGTCTCTGGGAGGCTCATAAGAGAGAGGGCAGCAAGGTCAAGTGATAGCCGATGTCCCCGATGGTTTGATTATTGAACAGCTGCAAAGGTAGAGAGAGGACCATCAGGGGAATTTGCATTTCGTAGCTCCGGGACACTGACCCCCGAGGCGCAAGAGTGCAGGGCACTCGAATTTCAGCTGCCCAACTCGAGGTCCAGCTGCCCTGGCCCGGCCCGGCTTTGTGCAGCAGGCTCCGTACCCGATAAGAATGAATGACGTACGCAGGGCGCTTTTCATACTCAGAGATGCATGGTACTTACGCGTCTTTACCATTCAAGTAAAGGTGCACTTTAATTAAAATAAAATAAAATAAAATAAAATAAAATATTCCACAGGTACTACACAATCCGGCTGACAGCACAGTGGCAAGGAACTCACTGACACCACTTGCCTGTCATGTGACTGGACTTGTCCTCGGCTGTCCTTGGCACCCACTGGGCCTTGTACTCGCAGAGGTCACCTGCCTCTGCCTCCTTAATGCTGGAATTAAAAGCATGCACCTCCTTGGCTGGTCTTGTATTTTATTTTTAAGTTGTTACTTTGTATTTTATTTTATGTGTATCGGTTTTTTGGGGGGTGGGGTGGGGTGTTTTGTGTTTGTTTGTTTGTTTGTTTGTTTGTTTGTTTGTTTCGAGACAGGGTTTCTCTGTGTAGCCCTGGCTGTCCTGGTGTATCGGTTTTTGACTGCATATTTCTGTGTACGTCTGTGTGAAGTGTCCTCAGAGGCCAGAAGGTGTAGGATTCCCCTGGAACTATAGTTACAGATGGTTGTGAGCAACACATGGGTGCTGGGAACTGAATCTAGCAGCCAGTGCTCTTAACCACTGAATCATCTCCCCAGTCCCATACAATGTATCGCTACCATAGTCACCCCTCACATTGCCCCTCCAATTCCTCCACACTCGTCCTATCCCCATGCCCCCCTTCCAATTCTATGTCCCCACCACCACCCCTCATGTATATATGTGTAAACTCACTGAGTCCAATTTGTGCTCCAATGGATGGGGCATTCACTGGAGAACAGTTAACCTACAGACAGGGACTCTCCCTTCCAGTGGGCCAGTGTACCGGAGGTTATCCGCGGAGATCTCTGGCCAGGCCGGGTGGGAAAGTTCAGCAAAGGAGAAAGGGCAAGAATTGCCTCGGCCACTTCTGCTCCACTTCCGCTGCCGGCGTTGCTCTTGCTAATGTTGCCCCAAGAGCAGGCAAAGCTCCTACCACCCCTGCAGGGTCTCCGGGGCTTCTAGCCTTAGCTCGACTTTACCAAGCTTCCATTCACCGTTCACCGCCCCGCACCTTGCGAGCAGCGATTAACAATCCATGGCTCCCCATCCTCCTTCTCCATCAATACCAGAATGTTGACTAGCTGTTGTTGCAAAATAGGGTTTCACAATATAGCTATGGCTGGCTTGAAACTCACTGTAGAAGAGGCTAGTCTTGAACTCACACAAATCCACCTGCCTCTCTGCCTCTCAAGCACTCAGAAGGTGTGCGGGGAGGTCTGCTCCTATTAACATAACTGGAGCCATTTTTACATTCAGTCTCCGTTTTGCTCAAAAGGTGAAATCAGGTTCTCAGACTCCGTTTCCCTGAAGTAATTTGTAACTGACAACTAAAATTTTCTCATAAAAGGTCATAAGGCTATTGTTATAATTAATATGCATGCTGTTACCTTAATACTCAAAAACAAACAAACAAACAAACCCCTACCCATCACCTCACGTACCTCACCTAGGACCAATCACCTTTAACTTCAGTCTAGTTAGCCAAAATGTAATACTGCTCCCGTCCCCAGACCCCCTAACTTCAGAACCTCTGAACTTGATTTTTCCTATAAGCAGCCTGCCCAGAGAGCAAACCAACGTCACAATTTGGTTCCCGAGTCCTCTGTGACTCTGATTGATCAGTCTTGGTGTGTGTGTTTAACAAATGGTGTGTGTGTTTAATAAAAAATAAATCTGCCATGTGGGTGTTGGGAACCAAACCTGGGGGATCCTCTCCTCCTCCTCTCTCTCTCTCCTCCCTTCCTATTCTCTCTCCTCTCTCTCCCTCCCTCCCCCTCCATCTCTCTCCCCCCTCCCCTGCTCTCTTCCTTTCTCTTGAAAGAGTCTATACAGCCCTGGCTGTCCTAGAGCTCACTGTATAGACCAGGCTGGCCTCAAAACTCACTTGAGATCTGCCTGCCTCTGCCTCCCGAGCGCTGAGATTAAAGGTGTGCACCACCAGCTTGCTTTTTTATTTTCTTAGTTTCTCCTGTTCTAGCACCCTACCACAGCTATTCATAAAACCCCTTTTACTTCTTTTGGACCCCCTAGTTTCTTACTGATAATTCATATGCATCTATAAAAATTCAAATCTCAGATCCCCACATAAAAGAGATTTTTTTTCTCTCTTAGCCCAAGCTACTTCACTTAATATACTATTTTTCAATTCCATTCATTGTCCTACAAACTGAATAACTTTGTTTTTCTTTCTGGCTGAGTGTCTTTTATTAATCCTTTGACAATTTCACACAGGTAAGCAATGGCTCTTGATACTATAATTCCCAACTCTTCCCCTCCCCCCTCCCAACACCCCCCAGCCACATTCCTCTCTCCCCTTATGTCAAAGCTTTTCTTTATTATTTTGAAAGATTTATTTGTATGTGTGAGTATGCTTGCCTGCATGTATGTCTGTGCACCACCTGTGTGTCTAGTGCCTCAGGAGACCAGAAAAGGTCGTGGAATGCCTTGGAACTGGAGCCAGCTCTCTTTCTTACCCACTGACCTTTTCCATGACCTGTTATTAGCATATCTGAGACAGGATCTCAACTCTGTAGCCCTGGCCCAGACCTCACTGAGTAGATCAGGCTAGCCTCAAACTCAGAGATCCGACTGCCTCTGACTCCCGAGTGCTGGGCAGTTTTGTTTTTTTTTTTTTTTTTTTGAGACAAGATGGCTGGCATGATGTGACTCACCACTGAGGGGCTGACAACTGGCCTCATGCCGTTGGCGAGGGAGGGTTCCTTTTCTCTAATGGCAACAAGGTTGAAAAGAAGTTGACGGTTATTTTTAAAATGGTCTGTCCGGTCTGACAGGAAACTAATGACCTGCTTCGGTTCTACCTCTTGTCTTTTACCTCAAGGATAGTCAGGACAAGGGAAACCACCAGGAGGGGCTATCATTTCCAAAGGCTAGTGCTAGGAATGGGATTTCTCCAGAGTCATGAATCTTTGAAAATATGCTTCCTTCTCCTTCCTTCCTTCCTTCCTTCCTTCCTTCCTTCCTTTTGTTTGTTCATTCCAACTAATGGTCATTTTTTAACAGTAAAATAATTTTAAAATTAATATTTTTGGTTGCCTGGTTTCATAAAGGCAAATCCACACATGTGTGTCATTCATTTTATGTTGCTCCTACCCCCCCAGCCCCCTTTATTTTATTTAGTTTTTTAAATTTCTTTTTGTCTGTTTCTTGGGTTTTGTTTATTTGTTTGTTTCTCAGTGTAGCCCTGTAGACCAGGCTGGCCTACTCTGAGATCCACTTGCCTCCTTTTTTTTAAATTTTTTGAGACAAGGTCTCTTAGTCCATAGTAACCTGGAACACATCGTCATAGCTCAGCCTCCCAAATTCTAGACATACAGACATGAACTACTCTCCCAGCTTAAAATAAAATGCAGCAGTTGGAAAAACATGTTCTTGCCAGGTGTCAGTGGCATTGACAGTGGCGGTGGTGGTGGCTGCAGTAGCCTAGGCAGCAGGGGCTAAAGGGTTCCAGGACAGCCAGGGCTACACAGAAACCCTGTTTCAAAAATCCACATATGTGGCCAGGCAGTGGTGGCGCACGCCTTTAATCCCAGCACTTGGGAGGCAGAGGCAGGCAGATTTCTGAGTTGGAGGTCAGCCTGGTCTACAGAGTGAGTTCCAGGACAGCCAGGGCTACACAGAGAAACCTTGTCTCAAAAAAAAAAAAAAATCCACATATGTGATGTACTTGTATATGGAGGGTGGCCTTGTTGGAGTAGGTGTGTCACGGTGGGCACTGTGTCTTAAGACCCTCACCCTAGATGCCTGGAAGTCAGCCTTCCACTAGCAGTCTTCAGATGAAGAGGTAGAACTCTCAGCTCTTCCTGTATCATGTCTGCCTGCATGCTGCCATGCTCCCACCTTGGTTTGAACCTCTGAACCTGTAAGCCAGCCTCCCAATTGAGATGTTGTCTTTATTTAATTATTTATTTGGTTTTTCAAGACAGGGTTTCTCTGTATAGCCCTGGCTGTCCTGAAATTCACTCTGTAGACCAGGCTGGCCTCCAACTCAGAAATCCACCTGCCTCTGCCTCCCAGGTGCTGGGAT